>NC_052243.1:7837406-8076379 GCF_013401445.1 Tripterygium wilfordii | reverse complement strand
CTAAATAGAGTATAACGGTCTATATTGATGCCTTAGGAATGCTCAATTCTATGCATGGACAAGTTTTTCGCCGTTCCGTGTAATTTTGAACTGAACTTGGTTCTATTGGCTTCTTTACCTAACGAAACGTTGCCCAAAAGCTAAACTAGCAAGTTAAGACTTCTAAGAACACTAAATAGAGTATAACGGTCTATATTGATGCCTTAGGAATGCTCAATTCTATGCATGGATAAGTTTTTCACGTTCCGTGCAATTTTGAACTTAACTTGGTCTATTGGCTTCTTTACCTAACGAAACGTGCCCAAAAGCTAAACTAGCAAGTTAAGACTTCTAAGAACACTAAATAGAGTATAACGTTCTATATTGATGCCTTAGGAATGCTCAATTCTATGCATGGTAAGTTTTTCACGTTCCGTGCAATTTTGAACTTAACTTGGTCTATTGGCTTCTTTACCTAACGAAACGTTGCCCAAAAGCTAAACTAGCAAGTTAAGACTTCTAAGAACACTAAATAGAGTATAACGGTCTATATTGATGCTTAGAATGCTCAATTCTATGCATGGACAAGTTTTCGCGTTCCGTTTAATTTGAACTGAACTTGGTCTATTGGCTTCTTTACCAACGAAACGTTGCCCAAAAGCTGACAACTAGCAAGTTAGACTTCTAAGAACACTAAATAGAGTATAACGGTCTATATTGATGCCTTAGGAATGCTCAATTCTATGCATGGATAAGTTTTTCACGTTCCGTGCAATTTTGAACTTAACTTGGTCTATTGTTTCTTTACCTAATGAAACGTTGCCCAAAAGCTAAACTAGCAAGTTAAGACTTCTAAGAACACTAAATAGAGTTATAACGGTATATATTGATGCCTTAGGAATGCTAAATTCTATGCATGGATAAGTTTTTCGCGTTCCGTGCAATTTTGAACTTACTTGGTCTATTGGCTTCTTACCTAACGAAACGTTGCCAAAAGCTAAACTAGCAAGTTAAGACGTCTAAGAACAGTAAATAGAGTATAACGGTCTATTTTGATGCCCTAGGAATGCTCAATTCTATGCATGGATAAGTTTTTCGCGTTCCGTGCAATTTTGAACTTAACTTGGTCTATTGGCTTCTTTACCTAACGAAACGTTGCCCAAAAGCTAAACTAGCAAGTTAAGACGTCTAAGAACAGTAAATAGAGTATAACGGTCTATTTTGATGCCTTAGGAATGCTCACTTCTCTGCATAGACAAGTTTTCTCATTTCGTGCAATTTTGAACTTAACTTGGTCTGTTGGTTTCTTTTCCGAACGAAACGTTGCCCAAAAGCGAAACTAGTCAGTGAAGACTATTAAGAACAATAAATAGAGTATAACTGTCTATTTTGATGCCTTAGGAATGCTCAATTCTATGTGTGCATAAGTTTTTCACGTTTCGTGCAATTTTGAACTTAACTTGGTCTATTTGGCTTCTTTACCTAACGAAACGTTGTCCCAAAAGCTAAACTAGCAAGTTAAGACTTCTAAGAACACTAAATAGAGTATAAAGGTCTATTTTGATGCCTTAGGAATGCTCAATTCTACGCATGAACAAGTTTTTCACGTTTCGTGCAATCTTAAGCTTAACTTGGTCTATTGGCTTCTTTACCTAACAAAACGTTGTCCAAAAGCTAAACTAGAAAGTGAAGACTTCTAAGAACACTAAATAGAGTATAACGGACTATTTTTGATGACTTAGGAATGCTCAATTCTATGCGTGGTTAAATTTTTCACGGTTCGTGCAATTTTGAACTTAACTTGGCTATTGGCTTCTTTACCTAACGAAACGCTGGCCCAAAAGCTAAACTAGCAAGTCAAGACTTCTAAGCACACTAAACATAGTATAACGGTCTATTTTGAGGCCTTACGAATGCTCAATTCTATGCATGGACAAGCTTTTCACGATTCATGCAATTTTGAACTTAACTTGGTCTATTGGCTTCTTTACCTAACGAAACGTTGCCAAAAGCTAAACTAGCAAGTTAAGACTTGTAAGAACACTAAATAGAGTATAACGGTCTATATTGATGCCCTTAGGAATGCTCAATTCTATGCATGGACAAGTTTTTCGCGTTCCGTGTAATTTGAACTTAACTTGGTCTATTGGCTTCTTTACCTAACGAAACGTTGCCCAAAAGCTAAACTAGCAAGTTAAGACTTCTAAGAACACTAAATAGAGTATAACGTCTATATTGATGCCTTAGGAATGCTCAATTCTATCGCAATGGATAAGTTTTTCACGTTCCGTGCAATTTTGAACTTAACTTGGTCTATTGGCTTCTTTACCTAACGAAACGTTGCCCAAAAGCTAAACTAGCAAGTTAAGACTTCTAAGAACACTAAATAGAGTATAACGGTCTATATTGATGCCTTAGGAATGCTCAATTCTACGCATGGCATAAGTTTTTCACGTTCCGTGCAATTTTGAACTTAACTTGGTCTATTGGCTTCTTTACCTAACGAAACGTTGCCAAAAGCTAAACTAGCAAGTTAAGACTTCTAAGAACACTAAATAGAGTATAACGGTCTATTATTGATGCCTTAGGAATGCTCATTCTATGCATGGACAAGTTTTTCAGCGTTCCGTGCTAATTTGAACTTAACTTGGTCTATTGGCTTCTTTACCTAACGAAACGTTGCCCAAAAGCTAAACTAGCAAGTTAAGACTTCTAAGAACACTAAATAGAGTATAACGGTCTATATTGATGCCTTAGGAATGCTCAATTCTATGCATGGACAAGTTTTTCGCGTTCCGTGTAATTTTGAACTTAACTTGGTCTATTGGCTTCTTTACCTAACGAAACGTTGCCCAAAAGCTAAACTAGCAAGTTAAGACTTCTAAGAACACTAAATAGAGTATAACGGTCTATATTGATGCCTTAGGAATGCTCAATTCTATGCATGGACAAGTTTTTCCGCGTTCCGTGTAATTTTGAACTTAACTTGGTCTATTGGCTTCTTTACCTAACGAAACGTTGCCCAAAAGCTAAACTAGCAAGTTAAGACTTCTAAGAACACTAAATAGAGTATAAACGGTCTATATTGATGCCTTAGGAATGCTCAATTCTATGCATGGATAAGTTTTTCAGCGTTCCGTGCAATTTTGAACTTAACTTGGTCTATTGGCTTCTTTAACCTAACGAAACGTTGCCCAAAAGCTAAACTAGCAAGTTAAGACGTCTAAGAACAGCTAAATAGAGTAATAACGGTCTATTTTGATGCCTTAGGAATGCTCAATTCTATGCATAGATAAGTTTTTCCGCGTTCCGTGCAATTTTGAACTTAACTTGGTCTATTGGCTTCTTTACCTAACGAAACGTTGCCCAAAAGCTAAACTAGCAAGTTAAGACGTCTAAGAACAGTAAATAGAGTATAACGGTCTATTTTGATGCCTTAGGAATGCTCACTTCTCTGCATAGACAAGTTTTCTCATTTCGTGCAATTTGAACTTAACTTGGTCTGTTGGTTTCTTTACCGAACGAAACGTTGCCAAAAGCGAAACTAGTCAGTGAAGACTATTAAGAACACTAAATAGAGTATAACTGTCTATTTTGATGCCTTAGGAATGCTCAATTCTATGTGTGCATAAGTTTTTCACGTTTCGTGCAATTTTGAACTTAACTTGGTCTATTGGCTTCTTTACCTAACGAAACGTTGTCCAAAAGCTAAACTAGCAAGTTAAGACTTCTAAGAACACTAAATAGAGTATAAAGGTCTATTTTGATGCCTTAGGAATGCTCAATTCTACGCATGGACAAGTTTTTCACGTTTCGTGCAATCTTAAGCTTAACTTGGTCTATTGGCTTCTTTACCTAACAAAACGTTGTCCAAAAGCTAAACTAGAAAGTGAAGACTTCTAAGAACACTAAATAGAGTATAACGGACTATTTTGATGACTTAGGAATGCTCAATTCTATGCGTGGTTAATTTTTCACGTTTCGTGCAATTTTGAACTTAACTTGGTCCTATTGGCTTCTTTACCTAACGAAACGCTGCCCAAAAAGCTAAACTAGCAAGTCAAGACTTCTAAGCACACTAAACATAGTATAACGGTCTATTTTTGAGGCCTTACGAATGCTCAATTCTATGCATGGACAAGCTTTTCACGATTCATGCAATTTTGAACTTAACTTGGTCTATTGGCTTCTTTACCTAACGAAACGTTGCCCAAAAGCTAAACTAGCAAGTTAAGACTTGTAAGAACACTAAATAGAGTATAAACGGTCTATATTGATGCCCTAGGAATGCTCAATTCTATTCATGGACAAGTTTTTCGCGTTCCGTGTAATTTTGAACTTAACTTGGTCTATTGGCTTCTTTACCTAACGAAACGTTGCCCAAAAGCTAAACTAGCAAGTTAAGACTTCTAAGAACACTAAATAGAGTATAACGGTCTATATTGATGCCTTAGGAATGCTCAATTCTACGCATGGATAAGTTTTTCCACGTTCCGTGCAATTTTGAACTTAACTTGGTCTATTGGCTTCTTTACCTAACGAAACGTTGCCCAAAAGCTAAAACTAGCAAGTTAAGACGTCTAAGAACAGTAAATAGAGTATAACGGTCTATTTTGATGCCTTAGGAATGCTCACTTCTCTGCATAGACAAGTTTTTCTCATTTCGTGCAATTTTGAACTTAACTTGGTCTGTTGGTTTCTTTACCGAACAAACGTTGCCCAAAAGCGAAACTAGGCAGTGAAGACTATTAAGAACACTAAATAGAGTATAACTGTCTATTTTGATGCCTTAGGAATGCTAAATTCTATGTGTGCATAAGTTTTTCACGTTTCGTGCAATTTTGAACTTAACTTGGTCTATTGGCTTCTTTACCTAAAGAAACGTTGTCCAAAAGCTAAACTAGCAAGTTAAAACTTCTAAGAACACTAAATAGAGTATAAAGGTCTATTTTGATGCCTTAGAAATGCTCAATTCTACGCATGGACAAGTTTTTCACGTTTCGTGCAATCTTAAACTTAACTTGGTCTATTGGCTTCTTTACCTAACGAAACGTTACCCAAAAAGCTAAACTAGCAAGTTAAGACTTCTAAGAACACTAAATAGAGTATAACGGTCTATATTGATGCCTTAGGAATGCTCAATTCTATGCATGGATAAGTTTTTCACGTTCGTGCAATTTTGAACTTAACTTGGTCTATTGGCTTCTTTACCTAACGAAACGTTGCCCAAAAGCTAAACTAGCAAGTTAAGACGTCGAAGAACAGTAAATAGAGTATAACGGTCTATTTTGATGCCTTAGGAATGCTCAATTCTCTGCATAGACAAGTTTTTCTCATTTCGTGCAATTTTGAACTTAACTTGGTCTGTTGGTTTCTTTACCGAACGAAACGTTGCCCAAAAGCGAAACTAGTCAGTGAAGACTATTAAGAACACTAAATAGAGTATAACTGTCTATTTTGATGCCTTAGGAATGCTCAATTCTATGTGTGCATAAGTTTTTCACGTTTCGTGCAATTTTGAACTTAACTTGGTCTATTGGCTTCTTTACCTAACGAAACGTTGTCCAAAAGCTAAACTAGCAAGTTAAGACTTCTAAGAACACTAAATAGAGTATAAAGGTCTATTTTGATGCCTTAGAAATGCTCAATTCTACGCATGGACAAGTTTTTCACGTTTCGTGCAATCTTAAACTTAACTTGGTCTATTGGCTTCTTTACCTAACAAAACGTTGTCCAAAAGCTAAACTAGAAAGTGAAGACTTCTAAGAACACTAAATAGAGTATAACGGACTATTTTGATGACTTAGGTATGTTCAATTCTATGCGTGGATAAATTTTTCACGTTTCGTGCAATTTTGAACTTAACTTGGTCTATTGGCTTCTTTACCTAACGAAACGTTGCCCAAAAGCTAAACTAGCAAGTTAAGACTTGTAAGAACACTAAATAGAGTATAACGGTCTATATTGATGCCTTAGGAATGCTCAATTCTATGCATGGACAAGTTTTTCGCGTTCCGTGCAATTTTGAACTTAACTTGGTCTATTAGCTTCTTTACTTAACGAAACGTTGCCCAAAAGCTAAACTAGCAAGTTAAGACGTCTAAGAACAGTAAATAGAGTATAACGGTCTATTTTGATGCCATAGGAATGCTCACTTCTCTGCATAGACAAGTTTTTCTCATTTCGTGCAATTTTGAATTTAACTTGGTCTGTTGGTTTCTTTACCGAACGAAACGTTGTCCAAAAGCTAAACTAGCAAGTTAAGACTATTAAGAACACTAAATAGAGTACAACTGTCTATTTTGATGCCTTAGCAATGCTCAATTCTATGTGTGCATAAGTTTTTCACGTTTCGTGCCATTTTGAACTTAACTTGGTCTATTGGCTTCTTTACCTAACGTAACGTTGTCCAAAAGCTAAACTAGCAAGTTAAGACTTCTAAGAAAACTAAATAGAGTATAACGGTCTATTTTGATGTCTTAGGAATGCTCAATTCTATGTGTGGATAAGTTTTTCACGTTTCGTGCAATTTTGAACTTAACTTGGTCTATTGGCTTCTTTACCTAACGAAACGTTGCCCAAAAGCTAAACTAGCAAGTTAAGACTTCTAAGAACACTAAATAGAGTATAACGGTCTATATTGATGCCTTAGGAATGCTCAATTCTATGCATGGATAAGTTTTTCACGTTCCGTGCAATTTTGAACTTAACTTGGTCTATTGGCTTCTTTACCTAACGAAACGTTGCCCAAAAGCTAAACTAGCAAGTTAAGACGTCGAAGAACAGTAAATAGAGTATAACGGTCTATTTTGATGCCTTAGGAATGCTCACTTCTCTGCATAGACAAGTTTTTCTCATTTCGTGCAATTTTGAACTTAACTTGGTCTGTTGGTTTCTTTACCGAACGAAACGTTGCCCAAAAGCGAAACTAGTCAGTGAAGACTATTAAGAACACTAAATAGAGTATAACTGTCTATTTTGATGCCTTAGGAATGCTCAATTCTATGTGTGCATAAGTTTTTCACGTTTCGTGCAATTTTGAACTTAACTTGGTCTATTGGCTTCTTTACCTAACGAAACGTTGTCCAAAAGCTAAACTAGCAAGTTAAGACTTCTAAGAACACTAAATAGAGTATAAAGGTCTATTTTGATGCCTTAGAAATGCTCAATTCTACGCATGGACAAGTTTTTCACGTTTCGTGCAATCTTAAACTTAACTTGGTCTATTGGCTTCTTTACCTAACAAAACGTTGTCCAAAAGCTAAACTAGAAAGTGAAGACTTCTAAGAACACTAAATAGAGTATAACGGACTATTTTGATGACTTAGGAATGTTCAATTCTATGCGTGGATAAAATTTTCACGTTTCGTGCAATTTTGAACTTAACTTGGTCTATTGGCTTCTTTACCTAACGAAACGCTGCCCAAAAGCTAAACTAGCAAGTCAAGACTTCTAAGCACACTAAACATAGTATAACGGTCTATTTTGAGGCCTTACGAATGCTCAATTCTATTCATGGACAAGTTTTTCACGATTCATGCAATTTTGAACTTAACTTGGTCTATTGGCTTCTTTACCTAACGAAACGTTGCCCAAAAGCTAAACTAGCAAGTTAAGACTTGTAAGAACACTAAATAGAGTATAACGGTCTATATTGATGCCTTAGGAATGCTCAATTCTATGCATGGACAAGTTTTTTGCGTTCCGTGCAATTTTGAACTTAACTTGGTCTATTGGCTTCTTTACCTAACGAAACGTTGCCCAAAAGCTAAACTAGCAAGTTAAGACTTCAAAGAACACTAAATAGAATATAACGGTCTATATTGATGCCTTAGGAATGCTCAATTCTATGCATGGACAAGTTTTTCGTGTTCCGTGCAATTTTGAACTTAACTTGGTCTATTAGCTTCTTTACTTAACGAAACGTTGCCCAAAAGCTAAACTAGCAAGTTAAGACGTCTAAGAACAGTAAATAGAGTATAACGGTCTATTTTGATGCCTTAGGAATGCTCACTTCTTCTCTGCATAGACAAGTTTTTCTCATTTCGTGCAATTTTGAATTTAACTTGGTCTGTTGGTTTCTTTACCGAACGAAACGTTGTCCAAAAGCTAAACTAGCAAGTTAAGACTATTAAGAACACTAAATAGAGTACAACTGTCTATTTTGATGCCTTAGCAATGCTCAATTCTATGTGTGCATAAGTTTTTCACGTTTCGTGCCATTTTGAACTTAACTTGGTCTATTGGCTTCTTTACCTAACGTAACGTTGTCCAAAAGCTAAACTAGCAAGTTAAGACTTCTAAGAAAACTAAATAGAGTATAACGGTCTATTTTGATGTCTTAGGAATGCTCAATTCTATGTGTGGATAAGTTTTTCACGTTTCGTGCAATTTTGAACTTAACTTGGTCTATTGGCTTCTTTACCTAACGAAACGTTGCCCAAAAGCTAAACTAGCAAGTTAAGACGTCAAAAAATACTAAATAGAGTAGAACGTCTATTTTGATGCCCTAGGAACGCTCAATTCTATGCATGGACAAGTTTTTCGCGTTTCGTGCAATTTTGAACTTAACTTGGTCTATTAGCTTCTTTACCTAACGAAACGTTGCCCAAAAGTTAAACTAGCAAGTCAAGACTTCTAAGCACAGTAAACATAGTATAACGGTCTATTTTGAGGCCTTACGAATGCTCAATTCTATGCATGGACAAGTTTTTCACGATTCATGCAATTTTGAAATTAACTTGGTCTATTGGCTTCTTTACCTAACGAAACGTTACCCAAAAGCTAAACTAGCAAGTTAAGACTTCTAAGAACACTAAATAGAGTATAACGGTCTATATTGATGCCTTAGGAATGCTCAATTCTATGCATGAATAAGTTTTTCGCGTTCCGTGCAATTTTAAACTTAACTTGGTCTATTGGCTTCTTTACCTAACGAAACGTTGCCCAAAAGCTAAACTAGCAAGTTAAGACGTCTAAAAACAGTAAATAGAGTATAACGGTCTATTTTGATGCCTTAGGAATGCTCACTTCTCTGCATAGACAAGTTTTTCTCATTTCGTGCAATTTTGAACTTAACTTGGTCTGTTGGTTTCTTTACCGAACGAAACGTTGCCCAAAAGCGAAACTAGTCAGTGAAGACTATTAAGAACACTAAATAGAGTATAACTGTCTATTTTGATGTCTTAGGAATGCTCAATTCTATGTGTGCATAAGTTTTTCACGTTTCGTGCAATTTTGAACTTAACTTGGTCTATTGGCTTCTTTACCTAACGAAACGTTGTCCAAAAGCTAAACTAGCAAGTTAAGACTTCTAAGAACACTAAATAGAGTATAAAGGTCTATTTTGATGCCTTAGAAATGCTCAATTCTACGCATGGACAAGTTTTTCACGTTTCGTGCAATCTTAAACTTAACTTGGTCTATTGGCTTCTTTACCTAACAAAACGTTGTCCAAAAGCTAAACTAGAAAGTGAAGACTTCTAAGAACACTAAATAGAGTATAACGGACTATTTTGATGACTTAGGAATGCTCAATTCTATGCGTGGATAAATTTTTTACGCTTCGTGCAATTTTGAACTTAACTTGGTCTATTGGCTTCTTTACCTAACGAAACGCTGCCCAAAAGCTAAACTAGCAACTCAAGACTTCTAAGCACACTAAACATAGTATAACGGTCTATTTTGAGGCCTTACGAATGCTCAATTCTATTCATGGACAAGTTTTTCACGATTCATGCAATTTTGAACTTAACTTGGTCTATTGGCTTCTTTACCTAACGAAACGTTGCCCAAAAGCTAAACTAGCAAGTTAAGACTTGTAAGAACACTAAATAGAGTATAACGGTCTATATTGATGCCTTAGGAATGCTCAATTCTATGCATGGACAAGTTTTTTGCGTTCCGTGCAATTTTGAACTTAACTTGGTCTATTGGCTTCTTTACCTAACGAAACGTTGCCCAAAAGCTAAACTAGCAAGTTAAGACTTCAAAGAACACTAAATAGAATATAACGGTCTATATTGATGCCTTAGGAATGCTCAATTCTATGCATGGACAAGTTTTTTGCGTTCCGTGCAATTTTGAACTTAACTTGGTCTATTGGCTTCTTTACCTAACGAAACGTTGCCCAAAAGCTAAACTAGCAAGTTAAGACTTCAAAGAACACTAAATAGAATATAACGGTCTATATTGATGCCTTAGGAATGCTCAATTCTATGCATGGACAAGTTTTTCGCGTTCCGTGCAATTTTGAACTTAACTTGGTCTATTAGCTTCTTTACTTAACGAAACGTTGCCCAAAAGCTAAACTAGCAAGTTAAGACGTCTAAGAACAGTAAATAGAGTATAACGGTCTATTTTGATGCCTTAGGAATGCTCACTTCTCTGCATAGACAAGTTTTTCTCATTTCGTGCAATTTTGAATTTAACTTGGTCTGTTGGTTTCTTTACCGAACGAAACATTGTCCAAAAGCTAAACTAGCAAGTTAAGACTATTAAGAACACTAAATAGAGTACAACTGTCTATTTTGATGCCTTAGCAATGCTCAATTCTATGTGTGCATAACTTTTTCACGTTTCGTGCCATTTTGAACTTAACTTGGTCTATTGGCTTCTTTACCTAACGTAACGTTGTCCAAAAGCTAAACTAGCAAGTTAAGACTTCTAAGAAAACTAAATAGAGTATAACGGTCTATTTTGATGTCTTAGGAATGCTCAATTCTATGTGTGGATAAGTTTTTCACGTTTCGTGCAATTTTGAACTTAACTTGGTCTATTGGCTTCTTTACCTAACGAAACGTTGCCCAAAAGCTAAACTAGCAAGTTAAGACTTCTAAGAACACTAAATAGAGTATAACGGTCTATATTGATGCCTTAGGAATGCTCAATTCTATGCATGGATAAGTTTTTCACGTTCCGTGCAATTTTGAACTTAACTTGGTCTATTGGCTTCTTTACCTAACGAAACGTTGCCCAAAAGCTAAACTAGCAAGTTAAGACGTCGAAGAACAGTAAATAGAGTATAACGGTCTATTTTGATGCCTTAGGAATGCTCACTTCTCTGCATAGACAAGTTTTTCTCATTTCGTGCAATTTTGAACTTAACTTGGTCTGTTGGTTTCTTTACCGAACGAAACGTTGCCCAAAAGCGAAACTAGTCAGTGAAGACTATTAAGAACACTAAATAGAGTATAACTGTCTATTTTGATGCCTTAGGAATGCTCAATTCTATGTGTGCATAAGTTTTTCACGTTTCGTGCAATTTTGAACTTAACTTGGTCTATTGGCTTCTTTACCTAACGAAACGTTGTCCAAAAGCTAAACTAGCAAGTTAAGACTTCTAAGAACACTAAATAGAGTATAAAGGTCTATTTTGATGCCTTAGAAATGCTCAATTCTACGCATGGACAAGTTTTTCACGTTTCGTGCAATCTTAAACTTAACTTGGTCTATTGGCTTCTTTACCTAACAAAACGTTGTCCAAAAGCTAAACTAGAAAGTGAAGACTTCTAAGAACACTAAATAGAGTATAACGGACTATTTTGATGACTTAGGAATGTTCAATTCTATGCGTGGATAAATTTTTCACGTTTCGTGCAATTTTGAACTTAACTTGGTCTATTGGCTTCTTTACCTAACGAAACGCTG
Source organism: Tripterygium wilfordii (assembly GCF_013401445.1). Lineage (NCBI taxonomy): Eukaryota > Viridiplantae > Streptophyta > Magnoliopsida > Celastrales > Celastraceae > Tripterygium > Tripterygium wilfordii. Next base: position 8,064,751 of record NC_052243.1, on the reverse strand, counting down.
CCCAAAAGCTAAACTAGCAAGTCAAGACTTCTAAGCACACTAAACATAGTATAACGGTCTATTTTGAGGCCTTACGAATGCTCAATTCTATTCATGGACAAGTTTTTCACGATTCATGCAATTTTGAACTTAACTTGGTCTATTGGCTTCTTTACCTAACGAAACGTTGCCCAAAAGCTAAACTAGCAAGTTAAGACTTGTAAGAACACTAAATAGAGTATAACGGTCTATATTGATGCCTTAGGAATGCTCAATTCTATGCATGGACAAGTTTTTTGCGTTCCGTGCAATTTTGAACTTAACTTGGTCTATTGGCTTCTTTACCTAACGAAACGTTGCCCAAAAGCTAAACTAGCAAGTTAAGACTTCAAAGAACACTAAATAGAATATAACGGTCTATATTGATGCCTTAGGAATGCTCAATTCTATGCATGGACAAGTTTTTCGTGTTCCGTGCAATTTTGAACTTAACTTGGTCTATTAGCTTCTTTACTTAACGAAACGTTGCCCAAAAGCTAAACTAGCAAGTTAAGACGTCTAAGAACAGTAAATAGAGTATAACGGTCTATTTTGATGCCTTAGGAATGCTCACTTCTCTGCATAGACAAGTTTTTCTCATTTCGTGCAATTTTGAATTTAACTTGGTCTGTTGGTTTCTTTACCGAACGAAACGTTGTCCAAAAGCTAAACTAGCAAGTTAAGACTATTAAGAACACTAAATAGAGTACAACTGTCTATTTTGATGCCTTAGCAATGCTCAATTCTATGTGTGCATAAGTTTTTCACGTTTCGTGCCATTTTGAACTTAACTTGGTCTATTGGCTTCTTTACCTAACGTAACGTTGTCCAAAAGCTAAACTAGCAAGTTAAGACTTCTAAGAAAACTAAATAGAGTATAACGGTCTATTTTGATGTCTTAGGAATGCTCAATTCTATGTGTGGATAAGTTTTTCACGTTTCGTGCAATTTTGAACTTAACTTGGTCTATTGGCTTCTTTACCTAACGAAACGTTGCCCAAAAGCTAAACTAGCAAGTTAAGACGTCAAAAAATACTAAATAGAGTAGAACGTCTATTTTGATGCCCTAGGAACGCTCAATTCTATGCATGGACAAGTTTTTCGCGTTTCGTGCAATTTTGAACTTAACTTGGTCTATTAGCTTCTTTACCTAACGAAACGTTGCCCAAAAGTTAAACTAGCAAGTCAAGACTTCTAAGCACAGTAAACATAGTATAACGGTCTATTTTGAGGCCTTACGAATGCTCAATTCTATGCATGGACAAGTTTTTCACGATTCATGCAATTTTGAAATTAACTTGGTCTATTGGCTTCTTTACCTAACGAAACGTTACCCAAAAGCTAAACTAGCAAGTTAAGACTTCTAAGAACACTAAATAGAGTATAACGGTCTATATTGATGCCTTAGGAATGCTCAATTCTATGCATGAATAAGTTTTTCGCGTTCCGTGCAATTTTAAACTTAACTTGGTCTATTGGCTTCTTTACCTAACGAAACGTTGCCCAAAAGCTAAACTAGCAAGTTAAGACGTCTAAAAACAGTAAATAGAGTATAACGGTCTATTTTGATGCCTTAGGAATGCTCACTTCTCTGCATAGACAAGTTTTTCTCATTTCGTGCAATTTTGAACTTAACTTGGTCTGTTGGTTTCTTTACCGAACGAAACGTTGCCCAAAAGCGAAACTAGTCAGTGAAGACTATTAAGAACACTAAATAGAGTATAACTGTCTATTTTGATGTCTTAGGAATGCTCAATTCTATGTGTGCATAAGTTTTTCACGTTTCGTGCAATTTTGAACTTAACTTGGTCTATTGGCTTCTTTACCTAACGAAACGTTGTCCAAAAGCTAAACTAGCAAGTTAAGACTTCTAAGAACACTAAATAGAGTATAAAGGTCTATTTTGATGCCTTAGAAATGCTCAATTCTACGCATGGACAAGTTTTTCACGTTTCGTGCAATCTTAAACTTAACTTGGTCTATTGGCTTCTTTACCTAACAAAACGTTGTCCAAAAGCTAAACTAGAAAGTGAAGACTTCTAAGAACACTAAATAGAGTATAACGGACTATTTTGATGACTTAGGAATGCTCAATTCTATGCGTGGATAAATTTTTCACGCTTCGTGCAATTTTGAACTTAACTTGGTCTATTGGCTTCTTTACCTAACGAAACGCTGCCCAAAAGCTAAACTAGCAAGTCAAGACTTCTAAGCACACTAAACATAGTATAACGGTCTATTTTGAGGCCTTACGAATGCTCAATTCTATTCATGGACAAGTTTTTCACGATTCATGCAATTTTGAACTTAACTTGGTCTATTGGCTTCTTTACCTAACGAAACGTTGCCCAAAAGCTAAACTAGCAAGTTAAGACTTGTAAGAACACTAAATAGAGTATAACGGTCTATATTGATGCCTTAGGAATGCTCAATTCTATGCATGGACAAGTTTTTTGCGTTCCGTGCAATTTTGATCTTAACTTGGTCTATTGGCTTCTTTACCTAACGAAACGTTGCCCAAAAGCTAAACTAGCAAGTTAAGACTTCAAAGAACACTAAATAGAATATAACGGTCTATATTGATGCCTTAGGAATGCTCAATTCTATGCATGGACAAGTTTTTCGCGTTCCGTGCAATTTTGAACTTAACTTGGTCTATTAGCTTCTTTACTTAACGAAACGTTGCCCAAAAGCTAAACTAGCAAGTTAAGACGTCTAAGAACAGTAAATAGAGTATAACGGTCTATTTTGATGCCTTAGGAATGCTCACTTCTCTGCATAGACAAGTTTTTCTCATTTCGTGCAATTTTGAATTTAACTTGGTCTGTTGGTTTCTTTACCGAACGAAACGTTGTCCAAAAGCTAAACTAGCAAGTTAAGACTATTAAGAACACTAAATAGAGTACAACTGTCTATTTTGATGCCTTAGCAATGCTCAATTCTATGTGTGCATAAGTTTTTCACGTTTCGTGCAATTTTGAACTTAAGTTGGTCTATTGGCTTGTTTACCTAACGAAACGTTGTCCAAAAGCTAAACTATCAAGTTAAGACTTCTAAGAACACTAAATAGAGTATAAAGGTCTATTTTGATGCCTTAGGAATGCTCAATTCTACGCATGGACAAGTTTTTCACGCTTCGTGCAATTTTGAACTTAACTTGGTCTATTGGCTTCTTTCCCAAACGAAACGTTGCCCAAAAGCTAAACTAGCAAGTTAAGACTTCTAAGAACACTAAATAGAGTATAACGGTCTATTTTGATGCCTTACGAATGCTCAATTCTACGCATGGACAAGTTTTTCACGTGTCGTGCCATTTTGAACTTAACTTGGTCTATTGGCTTCTTTACCTAACGTAACGTTGTCCAAAAGCTAAACTAGCAAGTTAAGACTTCTAAGAACACTAAATAGAGTATAACGGTCTATTTTGATGTCTTAGGAATGCTCAATTCTATGTGTGGATAAGTTTTTCACGTTTCGTGCAATTTTAAACTTAACTTGGTCTATTGGCTTCTTTACCGAACGAAACGTTGCCCAAAAGCTAAACGAGCAAGTTAAGACGTCTAAGAACACTAAATAGAGTATAACGGTCTATTTTGATGCCTTAGGAATGCTCACTTCTCTTCATACACAAGTTTTTCTCATTTCGTGCAATTTTGAACTTAACTTGGTCTGTTGGTTTCTTTACCGAACGAAACGTTGTCCAAAAGCTAAACTAGCAAGTTAAGACTATTAAGAACACTAAATAGAGTATAACGGTCTATTTTTATGCCTTAGGAATGCTCAATTCTATGTGTGCATAAGTTTTTCACGTTTCGTGCAATTTTGAACATAACTTGGTCTATTGGCTTCTTTACCTATCGAAACGTTGTCCAAAAGCTAAACTAGCAAGTTAAGACTTCAAAGAACACTAAATAGAGTATAACGGTCTATTTTGATGCCTTACGAATGCTCAATTCTACGCATGGACAAGTTTTTCACGTTTCGTGCCATTTTGAACTTAACTTGGTCTATTGGCTTCTTTACCTAACGTAACGTTGTCCAAAAGCTAAACTAGCAAGTTAAGACTTCTAAGAAAACTAAATAGAGTATAACGGTCTATTTTGATGTCTTAGGAATGCTCAATTCTATGTGTGGATAAGTTTTTCACGTTTCGTACAATTTTGAACTTAACTTGGTCTATTGGCTTCTTTACCTAACGAAACGTTGCCCAAAAGCTAAACTAGCAAGTTAAGACGTCAAAAAATACTAAATAGAGTAGAACGTCTATTTTGATGCCCTAGGAACGCTCAATTCTATGCATGGACAAGTTTTTCGCGTTTCGTGCAATTTTTAACTTAACTTGGTCTATTAGCTTCTTTACCTAACGAAACGTTGCCCAAAAGTTAAACTAGCAAGTCAAGACTTCTAAGCACAGCAAACATAGTATAACGGTCTATTTTGAGGCCTTACGAATGCTCAATTCTATGCATGGACAAGTTTTTCACGATTCATGCAATTTTGAAATTAACTTGGTCTATTGGCTTCTTTACCTAACGAAACGTTACCCAAAAGCTAAACTAGCAAGTTAAGACTTCTAAGAACACTAAATAGAGTATAACGGTCTATATTGATGCCTTAGGAATGCTCAATTCTATGCATGAATAAGTTTTTCGCGTTCCGTGCAATTTTGAACTTAACTTGGTCTATTAGCTTCTTTACCTAACGAAACGTTGCCCAAAAGCTAAACTAGCAAGTTAAGACATCTAAGAACAGTAAATAGAGTATAACGGTCTATTTTGATGCCTTAGGAATGCTCACTTCTCTGCATAGACAAGTTTTTCTCATTTCGTGCAATTTTGAACTTAACTTGGTCTGTTGGTTTCTTTACCGAACGAAACGTTGCCCAAAAGTGAAACTAGTCAGTGAAGACTATTAAGAACACTAAATAGAGTATAACTGTCTATTTTGATGCCTTAGGAATGCTCAATTCTATGTGTGCATAAGTTTTTCACGTTTCGTGCAATTTTGAACTTAACTTGGTCTATTGGCTTCTTTACCTAACGAAACGTTGTTCAAAAGCTAAACTATCAAGTTAAGACTTCTAAGAACACTAAATATAGTATAAAGGTCTATTTTGATGGCTTAGGAATGCTCAATTCTACGCATGGACAAGTTTTTCACGTTTCGTGCAATTTTGAACTTAACTTGGTCTATTGGCTTTTTTACCTAACGAAACGTTGCCCAAAAGCTAAACTAGCAAGTTAAGACGTCTAAAAACACTAAATAGAGTAGAATGTCTATTTTGATGCCCTAGGAATGCTCAATTCTATGCATGGACAAGTTTTTCGCGTTTCGTGCAATTTTGAACTTAACTTGGTCTATTAACTTCTTTACCTAACGAAACGGTGCCCAAAAGCTAAACGAGCAAGTTAAGACGTCTAAGAACTGTAAATAGAGTATAACGGTCTATTTTGATGCCTTAGGAATGCTCACTTCTCTACATAGACAAGTTTTTCTCATTTCGTGCAATTTTGAACTTAACTTGGTCTGTTGGTTTCTTTACCGAACGAAACGTTGCCCAAAAGTGAAACTAGTCAGTGAAGACTATTAAGAACACTAAATAGAGTATAACTGTCTATTTTGATGCCTTAGGAATGCTCAATTCTATGTGTGCATAAGTTTTTCACGTTTCGTGCAATTTTGAACTTAACTTGGTCTATTGGCTTCTTTACCTAACGAAACGTTGTTCAAAAGCTAAACTATCAAGTTAAGACTTCTAAGAACACTAAATATAGTATAAAGGTCTATTTTGATGGCTTAGGAATGCTCAATTCTACGCATGGACAAGTTTTTCACGTTTCGTGCAATTTTGAACTTAACTTGGTCTATTGGCTTTTTTACCTAACGAAACGTTGCCCAAAAGCTAAACTAGCAAGTTAAGACGTCTAAAAACACTAAATAGAGTAGAATGTCTATTTTGATGCCCTAGGAATGCTCAATTCTATGCATGGACAAGTTTTTCACGTTTCGTGCAATTTTTAACTTAACTTGGTCTATTAGCTTCTTTACCTAACGAAACGTTGCCCAAAAGTTAAACTAGCAAGTCAAGACTTCTAAGCACAGTAAACATAGTATAACGGTCTATTTTGAGGCCTTACGAATGCTCAATTCTATACATGGACAAGTTTTTCACGATTCATGCAATTTTGAAATTAACTTGGTCTATTGGCTTCTTTACCTAACGAAACGTTACCCAAAAGCTAAACTAGCAAGTTAAGACTTCTAAGAACACTAAATAGAGTATAACGGTCTATATTGATGCCTTAGGAATGCTCAATTCTATGCATGAATAAGTTTTTCGCGTTCCGTGCAATTTTGAACTTAACTTGGTCTATTAGCTTCTTTACCTAACGAAACGTTGCCCAAAAGCTAAACTAGCAAGTTAAGACATCTAAGAACAGTAAATAGAGTATAACGGTCTATTTTGATGCCTTAGGAATGCTCACTTCTCTGCATAGACAAGTTTTTCTTATTTCGTGCAATTTTGAACTTAACTTGGTCTGTTGGTTTCTTTACCGAACGAAACGTTGCCCAAAAGTGAAACTAGTCAGTGAAGACTATTAAGAACACTAAATAGAGTATAACTGTCTATTTTGATGCCTTAGGAATGCTCAATTCTATGTGTGCATAAGTTTTTCACGTTTCGTGCAATTTTGAACTTAACTTGGTCTATTGGCTTCTTTACCTAACGAAACGTTGTTCAAAAGCTAAACTATCAAGTTAAGACTTCTAAGAACACTAAATATAGTATAAAGGTCTATTTTGATGGCTTAGGAATGCTCAATTCTACGCATGGACAAGTTTTTCACGTTTCGTGCAATTTTGAACTTAACTTGGTCTATTGGCTTTTTTACCTAACGAAACGTTGCCCAAAAGCTAAACTAGCAAGTTAAGACGTCTAAAAACACTAAATAGAGTAGAATGTCTATTTTGATGCCCTAGGAATGCTCAATTCTATGCATGGACAAGTTTTTCGCGTTTCGTGCAATTTTGAACTTAACTTGGTCTATTAACTTCTTTACCTAACGAAACGGTGCCCAAAAGCTAAACGAGCAAGTTAAGACGTCTAAGAACTGTAAATAGAGTATAACGGTCTATTTTGATGCCTTAGGAATGCTCACTTCTCTGCATAGAGAAGTATTTCTCATTTCGTGTAATTTTGAACTTAACTTGGTCTGTTGGTTTCTTTACCGAACGAAACGGTATCCAAAAGCTAAACTAGCAAGTTAAGACTATTAAGAACACTAAATCGAGTATAACGGTCTATTTTGATGCCTTAGGAATGCTCAATTCTATGCGTGCATTAGTTTTTCACCTTTCGTGCAATTTTGAACTTAACTTGGTCTATTGGCTTCTTTACCTAACGAAACGTTGTCCAAAAGCTAAACTAGCAAGTTAAGACTTCTAAGAACACAAATAGAGTATAACGGTCTATTTTGATGCCTTAGGAATGCTCAATTCTACGCCTGGACAAGTTTTTCACGTTTCGTGCAATTTTGAACTTAACGTGGTCTATTGGCTTCTTTACCTAACGAAACGTTACCCAAAAGCTAAACTAGCAAGTTAAGACTTCTAAGAACACTAAATAGAGTATAACGGTCTATATTGATGCCTTAGGAATGCTCAATTCTATGCATGAATAAGTTTTTCGCGTTCCGTGCAAATTTGAACTTAACTTGGTCTATTAGCTTCTTTACCTAACGAAACGTTGCCCAAAAGCTAAACTAGCAAGTTAAGACATCTAAGAACAGTAAATAGAGTATAACGGTCTATTTTGATGCCTTACGAATGCTCACTTCTCTGCATAGACAAGTTTTTCTCATTTCGTGCAATTTTGAACTTAACTTGGTCTGTTGGTTTCTTTACCGAACGAAACGTTGCCCAAAAGCGAAACTAGTCAGTGAAGACTATTAAGAACACTAAATAGAGTATAACTGTCTATTTTGATGCCTTAGGAATGCTCAATTCTATGTGTGCATAAGTTTTTCACGTTTCGTGTAATTTTGAACTTAACTTGGTCTATTGGCTTCTTTACCTAACGAAACGTTGTTCAAAAGCTAAACTATCAAGTTAAGACTTCTAAGAACACTAAATAGAGTATAAAGGTCTATTTTGATGCCTTAGGAATGCTCAATTCTACGCATGGACAAGTTTTTCACGTTTCGTGCAATTTTGAACTTAACTTGGTCTATTGGCTTTTTTACCTAACGAAACGTTGCCCAAAAGCTAAACTAGCAAGTTAAGACGTCTAAAAACACTAAATAGAGTAGAATGTCTATTTTGATGCCCTGGGAATGCTCAATTCTATGCATGGACAAGTTTTTCGCGTTTCGTGCAATTTTGAACTTAACTTGGTCTGTTAGCTTCTTTACCTAACGAAACGGTGCCCAAAAGCCAAACGCGCAAGTTAGGACGTCTAAGAACTGTAAATAGAGTATAACGGTCTATTTTGATGCCTTAGGAATGCTCACTTCTCTGCATAGACAAGTATTTCTCATTTCGTGTAATTTTGAACTTAACTTGGTCTGTTGGTTTCTTTGCCGAACGAAACGTTGTCCAAAAGCTAAACTAGCAAGTTAAGACTATTAAGAACACTAAATAGAGTATAACGGTCTATTTTGATGCCTTAGGAATGCTCAATTCTATGCGTGCATTAGTTTTTCACCTTTCGTGCAATTTTGAACTTAACTTGGTCTATTGGCTTCTTTACCTAACGAAACGTTGTCCAAAAGCTAAACTAGCAAGTTAAGACTTCTAAGAACACAAATAGAGTATAACGGTCTGTTTTGATGCCTTAGGAATGCTCAATTCTACGCCTGGACAAGTTTTTCACGTTTCGTGCAATTTTGAACTTAACGTGGTCTATTGGCTTCTTTACCTAACGAAACGTTGCCCAAAAGCTAAAATAGCAAGTTAAGACTTCTAAGAACACTAAATAGAGTATAACGGTCTATTTTGATGCCTTACGAATGCTAATTCTACGCATGGACAAGTTTTTCACGTTTCGTGCCATTTTGAACTTAACTTGGTCTATTGGCTTCTTTACCTAACGTAACGTTGTCCAAAAGCTAAACTAGCAAGTTAAGACTTCAAAGAACACTAAATAGAGTTTCACGGTCTATTTTGATGCCTTACGAATGCTCAATTCTACGCATGGACAAGTTTTTCACGTTTCGTGCCATTCTGAACTTAACTTGGTCTATTGGCTTCTTTACCTAACGTAACGTTGTCCAAAAGCTAAACTAGCAAGTTAAGACTTCTAAGAACACTAAATAGAGTATAACGGTCTATTTTGATGTCTTGGGAATGCTCAATTCTATGTGTGGATAAGTTTTTCACGTTTCGTGCAATTTTGAACTTAACTTGGTCTTCTTTACCTAACGAAACGTTGCCCAAAAGCTAAACTAGCAAGTTAAGACGTCTAAAAACACTAAATAGAGTAGAACGTCTATTTTGATGCCCTTGTAATGCTCAATTCTATGCATGGACAAGTTTTTCGCGTTTCGTGCAATTTTGAACTTAACTTGGTCTGTTTTCATGCCGTAGGAATGCTCACTTCTCTGCATAGACAAGTTTTTCTCATTTCGTGCAATTTTGAACTTAACTTGGTCTATTGGCTTCTTTACCTAACGTAACGTTGTCCAAAAGCTAAACTTGCAAGTTAAGACTTAAAAGAACACTAAATAGCGTTTAACGGTCTATTTTGATGTCTTAGGAATGCTCAATTCTATGTGTGGATAAGTTTTTCACGTTTCGTGCAATTTTGAACTTAACTTGGTCTATTGGCTTCTTTACCTAACGAAACGTTGCCCAAAAGCTAAACTAGCAAGTCAAGACTTCTAAGCACACTAAACATAGTATAACGGTCTATTTTGAGGCCTTACGAATGCTCAATTCTATGCATGGACAAGTTTTTCACGATTCATGCAATTTTGAACTTAACTTGGTCTATTGGCTTCTTTACCTAACGAAACGTTGCCCAAAAGCTAAACTAGCAAGTTAACACTTCTAAGAACACTAAATAGAGTATAACGGTCTATATTGATGCCTTAGGAATGCTCAATTCTATGCATGGATAAGTTTTTCGCGTTCCGTGCAATTTTGAACTTAACTTGGTCTATTAGCTTCTTTACCTAACGAAACGTTGCCCAAAAGCTAAACTAGCCAGTTAAGACGTCTAAGAACAGTAAATAGAGTATAACGGTCTATTTTGATGCCTTAGGAATTCTCATTTCGTGCAATTTTGAACTTAACTTGGTCTGTTGGTTTCTTTACCGAACGAAACGTTGCCCAAAAGCGAAACTAGTCAGTGAAGACTATTAAGAACACTAAATAGAGTATAACTGTCTATTTTGATGCCTTAGGAATGCTCAATTCTATGTGTGCATAAGTTTTTCACGTTTCGTGCAATTTTGAACTTAACTTGGTCTATTGGCTTCTTTACCTAACGAAACGTTGCCCAAAAGCTAAACTAGCAAGTTAAGACTTCTAAGAACACTAAATAGAGTATAAAGGTCTATTTTGATGCCTTAGGAATGCTCAATTCTACGCATGGACAAGTTTTTCACGTTTCGTGCAATCTTAAACTTAACTTGGTCTATTGGCTTCTTTACCTAACAAAACGTTGTCCAAAAGCTAAACTAGAAAGTGAAGACTTCTAAGAACACTAAATAGAGTATAACGGACTATTTTGATGACTTAGGAATGCTCAATTCTATGTGTGGATAAATTTTTCACGTTTCGTGCAATTTTGAACTTAACTTGGTCTTTTAGCTTCTTTACCTAACGAAACGTTGCCCAAAAGTTAAACTGGCAAATTAAGATTTCTAAGAACACTAAATAGATTATAACGGACTATTTTGATGACTTAGGAATGCTCAATTCTATGCGTGGATAAATTTTTCACGTTTCGAGCAATTTTGAACTTAACTTGGTCTATTGGCTTCTTTACCTAACGAAACGTTGCCCAAAAGCTAAACTAGCAAGTCAAGACTTCTAAGCACACTAAACATAGTATAACGGTATATTTTGAGGTCTTACGAATGCTCAATTCTATGCATGGACAAGTTTTTCACGATTCATGCAATTTTGAACTTAACTTGGTCTATTGGCTTCTTTACCTAACGAAACGTGCCCAAAAGCTAAACTAGCAAGTTAAGACTTCTAAGAACACTAAATAGAGTATAACGGTCTATATTGATGCCTTAGGAATGCTCAATTCTATGCATGGATAAGTTTTTCGCGTTCCGTGCAATTTTGAACTTAACTTGGTCTATTGGCTTCTTTACCTAACGAAACGTTGCCCAAAAGCTAAACTAGCAAGTTAAGACGTCTAAGAAAAGTAAATAGAGTATAACAGTCTATTTTGATGCCTTAGGAATGCTCACTTCTCTGCATAGACAAGTTTTTCTCATTTCGTGCAATTTTAAACTTAACTTGGTCTGTTGGTTTCTTTACCGAACGAATCGTTGCCCGAAAGCGAAACTAGTCAGTGAAGACTATTAAGAACACTAAATAGAGTATAACTATCTATTTTGATGCCTTAGGAATGCTCAATTCTATGTGTGCATAAGTTTTTCACGTTTCGTGCAATTTTGAACTTAACTTGGTCTATTGGCTTCTTTACCTAACGAAACGTTGTCCAAAAGCTAAACTAGCAAGTTAAGACTTCTAAGAACACTAAATAGAGTATAAAGGTCTATTTTGATGCCTTAGGAATGCTCAATTCTACGCATGGACAAGTTTTTCACGTTTCGTGCAATCTTAAACTTAACTTGGTCTATTGGCTTCTTTACCTAACAAAACGTTGTCCAAAAGCTAAACTAGAAAGTGAAGACTTCTAAGAACACTAAATAGAGTATAACGGACTATTTTGATGACTTAGGAATGCTCAATTCTATGCGTGGATAAATTTTTCACGTTTCGTGCAATTTTGAACTTAACTTGGTCTATTGGCTTCTTTACCTAACGAAACGCTGCCCAAAAGCTAAACTAGCAAGTCAAGACTTCTAAGCACACTAAACATAGTATAACGGTCTATTTTGAGGCCTTACGAATGCTCAATTCTATGCATGGACAAGTTTTTCACGATTCATGCAATTTTGAACTTAACTTGGTCTATTGGCTTCTTTACCTAACGAAATGTTGCCCAAAAGCTAAACTAGCAAGTTAAGACTATTAAGAACACTAAATAGAGTATAACTGTCTATTTTGATGCCTTAGGAATGCTCAATTCTATGTGTGCATAAGTTTTTCACGTTTCGTGCAATTTTGAACTTAACTTGGTCTATTGGCTTCTTTACCTAACGAAACGTTGCCCAAAAGCTAAACTAGCAAGTTAAGACTATTAAGAACACTAAATAGAGTATAACTGTCTATTTTGATGCCTTAGGAATGCTCAATTCTATGTGTGCATAAGTTTTTCACGTTTCGTGCAATTTTGAACTTAACTTGGTCTATTGGCTTCTTTACCTAACGAATTGTTGTCCAAAAGCTAAACTAGCAAGTTAAGACTATTAAGAACACTAAATAGAGTATAACTGTCTATTTTGATGCCTTAGGAATGCTCAATTCTATGTGTGCATAAGTTTTTCACGTTTCGTGAAATTTTGAACTTAACTTGGTCTATTGGCTTCTTTACCTAACGTAACGTTGTCCAAAAGCTAAACTAACAAGTTAAGACTTCTAAGAACACTAAATAGAGTATAACGGTCTATTTTGATGTCTTAGGAATGCTCAATTCTATGTGTGGATAAGTTTTTCACGTTTCGTGCAATTTTGAACTTAACTTGGTCTATTGGCTTCTTTACCTAACGAAACGTTGCCCAAAAGCTAAACTAGCAAGTTAAGACGTCTAAAAACACTAAATAGAGTAGAACGTCTATTTTGATGCCCTAGGAATGCTCAATTCTATGCATGGACAAGTTTTTCGCGTTTCGTGCAATTTTGAACTTAACTTGGTCTATTAGCTTCTTTACCTAACGAAACGTTGCCCAAAAGCTAAACGTGGAAGTTAAGACGTCTAAGAACAGTAACTAGAGTATAACGGTCTATTTTCATGCCTTAGGAATGCTCACTTCTCTGCATAGACAAGTTTTTCTCATTTCGTGCAATTTTGAACTTAACTTGGTCTGTTGGTTTCTTTACCAAACGAAATGTTGTCCAAAAGCTAAACTAGCAAGTTAAGACAATTAAGAACACTAAATAGAGTATAACGGTCTATTTTGATGCCTTAGGAATGCTCAATTTTATGTGTGCATAAGTTTTTCACGTTTCGTGCAATTTTGAACTTAACTTGGTCTATTGGCTTCTTTACCTACCGAAACGTTGTCCAAAAGCTAAACTAGCAAGTTAAGACTTCTAAGAACACTAAATAGAGTATAACGGTCTATTTTGATGCCTTAGGAATGCTCAATTCTACGCCTGGACAAGTTTTTCACGTTTCGTGCAATTTTGAACTTAACTTGGTCTATTGGCTTCTTTACGTAACGAAACGTTGCCCAAAAGCTAAACAAGGAAGTTAAGACTTCTAAGAACACTAAATAGAGTATAACGGTCTATTTTGATGCCTTACGAATGCTCAATTCTACGCATGGACAAGTTTTTCACGTTTCGTGCCATTTTGAACTTAACTTGGTCTATTGGCTTCTTTACCTAACGTAACGTTGTCCAAAAGCTAAACTAGCAAGTTAAGACTTCTAAGAATACTAAATAGAGTATAACGGTCTATTTTGACGCCTTACGAATGCTCAATTCTATGCATGGACAAGTTTTTCACGTTTCGTGCCATTTTGAACTTTACTTGGTCTATTGGCTTCTTTACCTAACGTAACGTTGTCCAAAAGCTAAACTAGCAAGTTAAGACTTCTAAGAACACTAAATAGAGTATAACGGTCTATTTTGATGTCTTAGGAATGCTCAATTCTATGTGTGGATAAGTTTTTCACGTTTCGTGCAATTTTGAACTTAACTTGGTCTATTGGCTTCTTTACCTAACGAAACGTTGCCCAAAAGCTAAACTAGCAAGTTAAGACGTCTAAAAACACTAAATAGAGTAGAACGTCTATTTTGATGCCCTAGGAATGCTCAATTCTATGCATGGACAAGTTTTTCGCGTTTCGTGCAATTTTGAACTTAACTTGGTCTATGAGCTTCTTTACCTAACGAAACGTTGCCCAAAAGCTAAACGAGCAAGTTAAGACGTCTAAGAACAGTAAATAGAGTATAACGGTCTATTTTGATGCCTTACGAATGCTCAATTCTACGCATGGACAAGTTTTTCACGTTTCGTGCCATTTTGAACTTAACTTGGTCTATTGGCTTCTTTACCTAACGTAACGTTGTCCAAAAGCTAAACTAGCAAGTTAAGACTTCTAAGAACACTAAATAGAGTATAACGGTCTATTTTGATGTCTTAGGAATGCTCAATTCTATGTGTGGATAAGGTTTTCACGTTTCGTGCAATTTTGAACTTAACTTGGTCTATTGGCTTCTTTACCTAACGAAACGTTGCCCAAAAGCTAAACTAGCAAGTTAAGACGTCTAAAAATACTAAATAGAGTAGAACGTCTATTTTGATGCCCTAGGAATGCTCAATTCTATGCATGGACAAGTTTTTCGCGTTTCGTGCAATTTTGAACTTAACTTGGTCATTTAGCTTCTTTACCTAACGAAACGTTGCCCAAAAGTTAAACTAGCAAGTTAAGACTTCTAAGAAAAGTAAATAGAGTATAACGGTCTATTTTGATACCTTAGGAATGCTCACTTCTCTGCAATGACAAGTTTTTTTCATTTCATGCAATTTTGAATTTAACTTGGTCTGTTGGCTTCTTTACCGAACGAAACGTTGTCCAAAAGCTAAGCTAGCAAGTTAGGACTATTAAGAACACTAAATAGAGTATAACGGTCTATTTTGATTCCTTAGGAATGCTGAATTCTATGTGTGCATAAGTTTTTCACGTTTCGTGCAATTTTGAACTTAACTTGGTCTATTGGCTTCTTTACCTAACGAAACGTTCTCCAAAAGCTAAACTAGCAAGTTACGACTTCTAAGAGCACTAAATAGAGTATAACGGTCTATTTTGATGCCTTAGGAATGCTCAATTCTACGCATGGACAAGTTTTTCACGTTTCGTGCAATTTTGAACTTAACTTGGTCTATTGGCTTCTTTACCTAACGAAACGTTACCCAAAAGTTAAACTAGCAAGTTAAGACTTCTAAGAAAAGTAAATAGAGTATAACGGTCTATTTTGATACCTTAGGAATGCTCACTTCTCTGCAATGACAAGTTTTTTTCATTTCATGCAATTTTGAACTTAACTTGGTCTGTTGGTTTCTTTACCGAACGAAACGTTGTCCAAAAGCTAAACTAGCAAGTTAAGACTTCTAAGAACACTAAATAGAGTATAACGGTCTATTTTGATGCCTTAGGAATGCTCAATTCTACGCATGGATAAGTTTTTCACGTTTCGTCCCATTTTGAACTTAACTTGGTCTATTGGCTTCTTTACCTAACGTAACGTTGTCCAAAAGCTAAACTAGCAAGTTAAGACTTCTAACAACACTAAATAGAGTATAACGGTCTATTTTGATGCCTTAGGAATGCTCAATTCTATGCGTGTATAAGTTTTTCACGTTTCGTGCAATTTTGAACTTAACTAGGTCTATTAGCTTCTTTACCTAACGAAACGTTGCCCAAAAGCTAAACTAACAAGCTAAGACTTCTAAGAACACTAAATAGAGTATAAAGGTCTATTTTGATGCCTTAGGAATGCTCAATTCTATGCATAGAAAAGTTTTTCACATGTCATGCAATTTTGAACTTAACTTGGTCTGTTTGCTTCTTTACTGAACGAAACGTTGTCCAAAAGATAAACTAGCAAGTTAAGACTTCTAAGAACACTAAATAGAGTATAACGGTCTATTTTGATGCCTTCGGAATGCTCAATTCTATGCATGGACAAGTTTTTCACGTTTCGTGCCATTTTGAACTTAACTTGGTCTATTAGCTTCGTTACCTAACGAAACGTTGCCCAAAAGCTAAACTAGCAAGTTAAGACGTCTAAGAACAGTAAATAGAGTATAATGGTCTCTTTTGATGCCTTAGGAATGCTCACTTCTCTGCATAGACAAGTTTTTCACGTTTCGTGCAATTTTGAACGTAACTTGGTCTATTGGCTTCTTTACCTAACGAAACGTTGCCCAAAAGTTAAACTAGCAAGGTAAGACTTCTAAGAACAGTAAATAGAGTATAACGGTCTATTTTGAGGCCTTAGGAATGCTCACTTCTCTGCAATGACAAGTTTTTTTCATTTCATACAATTTTGAACTTAACTTGGTCTATTGGCTTCTTTACGTAACGAAACGTTGCCCAAAAGCTAAACAAGGAAGTTAAGACTTCTAAGAACACTAAATAGAGTATAACGGTCTATTTTGATGCCTTACGAATGCTCAATTCTATGTGTGCATAAGTTTTTCAAGTTTCGTGTAATTTTGAACTTAACTTGGTCTATTGGCTTATTTACCTAACGAAACGTTGTCCAAAAGGTAAACTAGCAAGTTAAGACATCTAAGAACACTAAATAGAGTGTAACGGTCTATTTTGATGCCTTAGGAATGCTCAATTCTATGCGTGGATAAATTTTTCACGTTTCGTGATATTTTGAACTTAACTTGGTCTATTGGCTTCTTTACCTAACGAAACGTTGCCCAAAAGCTAAACTAGCAAGTTAAGACTTCTAAGAACACTAAACAGAGTATAACGGTCTATTTTGATGCCTTACGAATGCTCAATTCTATGCATGGACAAGTTTTTCACGTTTCGTGCAATTTTGAACTTAACTTGGTCTATTGGCATCTTTACCTAACGAAACGTTGCCCAAAAGCTAAACTAGCAAGTTAAGACTTCTAAGAACACTAAATAGAGTATAACGGTCAATTTTGATGCCTTAGGAATGCTCAATTCTACGCATGGATAAGTTTTTCACGTTTCGTGCCATTTTGAACTTAACTTGGTCTATTGGCTTCTTTACCTAACGTAACGTTGCCCAAAAGCTAAACTAGCAAGTTAAGACTTCTAACAACACTAAATAGAGTATAACGGTCTATTTTGATGCCTTAGGAATGCTCAATTCTATGCGTGGATAAGTTTTTCACGTTTCGTGCAATTTTGAACTTACTTGGGTCTATTAGCTTCTTTACCTAACGAAACGTTGCCCAAAAGCTAAACTAACAAGCTAAGACTTCTAAGAACACTAAATAGAGTATAAAGGTCTATTTTGATGCCTTAGGAATGCTCAATTCTATGCATAGAAAAGTTTTTCACGTGTCATGCAATTTTGAACTTAACTTGGTCTGTTTGCTTCTTTACTGAACGAAACGTTGTCCAAAAGATAAACTAGCAAGTTAAGACTTCTAAGAACACTAAATAGAGTATAACGGTCTATTTTGATGCCTTAGGAATGCTCAATTCTATGCATGGACAAGTTTTTCACGTTTCGTGCCATTTTGAACTTAACTTGGTCTATTAGCTTCTTTACCTAACGAAACGTTGCCCAAAAGCTAAACTAGCAAGTTAAGACGTCTAAGAACAGTAAATAGAGTATAACGGTCTATTTTGATGCCTTAGGAATGCTCACTTCTCTGCATAGACATGTTTTTCACGTTTCGTGCATTTTTGAACTTAACTTGGTCTATTGGCTTATTTACCTAACGAAACGTTGCCCAAAAGTTAAACTAGCAAGTTAAGACTTCTAAGAACAGTAAATAGAGTATAACGGTCTATTTTGAGGCCTTAGGAATGCTCACTTCTCTGCAATGACAAGTTTTTTTCATTTCATGCAATTTTGAACTTAACTTGATCTGTTGGCTTCTTTACCGAACGAAACGTTGTCCAAAAGCTAAACTAGCAAGTTTTTTCATTACATGCATATAGTGATGCCGACTTTGCTGGATGTAAGATAAATAGGAAGAGTACTTCGGGTACATGCCAATTCCTAGGGAGTATGCTTATCTCTTGGTTCTCCAAGTAACAACCTTGTGTTGCCCTATCTACCACCGAAGCCGAATATATGGCTATAGGGAGTTGTTGTGCTCAACTCTTATGGATTAGACAACAACTAAATGATTTTGGACTTAAATTAAAAGATATTCCTATATATTGTGATAATACTAGTGCCATTAGCCTTTCTAAAAATCCGGTGCATCATTCTAAGGCTAAACATATTGAAATTAGGCATCATTTTATTAGAGACCATGTGACTCAAGGGACAATTAAATTAGATTATGTGGACACAATGAACCAACTTGCGGACATACTAACGAAACCTCTAAACCAAGAGAGATTTGAATTTTTAAGAGGTAATCTTGGCATGAGAATGATTCCTTGATATGTGTATGAATTTTATGCATTGCTTATATTGAACACCTTTTGGATGCATTTACAAAATAAAGGGGGAGAAATATACTTTGAACTTTAAAGTTTGGTATGCATAGGTTAAGGGGGAGGAACTTGAATGTCATATTGTATAGACCTTGCCTATTGATACTTTACTTGTCTTGAATTGCAATTCCCTTGTGTTTATTGAAACATATGCTTATAGGAAGTTTATTTGTGTGAAGCATAATGTGAGGGGGAGAGTTTCTCATGTGAATTAAAGAAAATAGCTCAAAGTTAAATAAGTTATTTTGTAATCATCAAAAGGGGGAGAATGTTGAATATATGTTTGAGTGATTACAACGGCATGTTTTGATTGAACTTTGATCTATTGATTGTATTGAGAAACCTAGGTGCATATGCCTACTTGATTAGTTTAGGAATTCAAGACTTATATTAAACTAGTTCAATTGTGCTTATTTGATGATTTGATTATTGAACTAACATGAACTAATTGCAAGAAATCCTAAAAGGGTTTACATAGCATGTCTTGAGTTTAATTGTGTTTAGGATGATCAAGTTGGCCATGTATCAACATGGTGACCTTAACCGAACTCTAATGAAGACTTAATCAGTGTTAAACATGATTAAGAAAGTCAATTTCGTGGTCAACATAATCAAGTTTTGCCAAAGATGTCTTGAAGTTTAATTGGGATCAATTGAAGTAAAATTAACTTTCTAGTCAAAGTCAGAATCGACGGACGTGACGTGGCAGCTGACATGGCATTGTTGACACGGCATTAATGACATGGCATTGATGACATGGCAAAGAAGACAAGTTAACCATAGTTACATCTTAACTGGAAGACTTGGAGCCAAAAAGAGAAGAGAAGGAAAAGTTAATTTGAAAGGAGGAGACAAGAGGTACAACAAGTCTTATGACAAATTTTTCTCTTCACATGTGTGGGAAGCTTTATTTCAAAACCATTTCTCTTTCCCACCAAGACACTCCACATCCAATGGATCATATTCTCTCTACATCAAAATCACATTTTAATCCAATGGCCAAAGATTCAAGCTTTATTCTTATCTCTCCTACTTTACATCCTATGGCCAAAATTGAATCTTCATTTGATCCAAAGGCCATCATTTATTCCACCTAAGAGACAAACTTTTCTCAAGTCAATTGTTGTATCTTTCAAGATGCATCTAAAGTCTATATCCATCCAAAAGCCATGATTTACTCCACCTAAAAGACAAACTTTTCTCAAGTCAATTGTTGTATCTTTCAAGATGCATCCAAAGTCTATATCCATCCAAAAGCCATTATTTCTTCCTACCAAAAGAGACTTGTTGTAAACATTTTCACACTTCTCTAAGCCTTCTAACGTCTCTAATGATCCAAGGGTCCATATCTTTCATATCAATCCAATGGCCCTCATTTCATGAGCTTACACTCCACAAGTTTCTATAAAAACTAACTCTTTGTCTATGGTGCATATACTTGGCCGAAAATTACACACTCTCTCTCTAGTGTTCTTCATCTTCTAAGCTTTCATTCTTTCACTCATTCATTCCTTGATTACATACTTGATTTTGAAGAGAGATCATACACACTAGCCAAGTAAAGCTTTATTGTTACTCTTTAGCCTTTCTTACCAGATTCTTATCATTTCCTCAAGAACCATTTTCTTGCTTGCACAATCTGATTTCCAGAACATAAAGAGCCACATTTGAGCCTAAACACTTCCATATCTAGCTACTCAAAGAGCCATACCTTGAGCTTAAACTACTTCTCTACCCGGCTGCCATAAAGAGCCTATTTGAGAATTCAACTTGTTGATTTGTGTTCTCGGTGAGACCGAGGTGTATTATTGATTAAGTTAGTGTGGTGAGCTACAAACCACACGGTGTGTAGAGTTTGGTGTGGTGAGCTACAAACCACACGGTGTGTAGAGTTTGGTGTTTGAGCTACAAAAACATCGGTTGTAAGAGTTCCGCTTGACTCGGTTGAACAAGCCATATTGGAGTGTTTGAAATTCCCAAGTGGGACTTAGGGAGTGGAGTAAGCTTGGGTTAAGCCGAACCACTATAAATCTCTTGCCTCGTTTACTTTCCAGCAATTTCAATTAGCATTGCATTCTCATATCATACATACTTGAAATTGGATATTTAGGTTGCTAGATTCAAGTTTGTTTAAATTGATTGTTCTCCTTGACTCATATACATATACACTAGAACTTAATTTGGTATTTAGCTTCCGCTTAGGGTGAAATTTGATAGAATTCATTGAAACCGAAAAAGGAGTGACCTAGTCTAAATCTGACTAAGGACACAATTCACCCCCCCTCTTGTAGTGCCATACATCCTAACAAGGAATGCTCAATTCTATGTGTGCATAAGTTTTTCAAGTTTCGTGTAATTTTGAAATTAACTTGGTCTATTGGCTTCTTTACCTAACGAAACGTTGTCCAAAAGGTAAACTAGCAAGTTAAGACATCTAAGAACACTAAATAGAGTGTCACGGTCTATTTTGATGCCTTAGGAATGCTCAATTCTATGCGTGGATAAATTTTTCACGTTTCGTGATATTTTGAAATTAACTTGGTCTATTGGCTTCTTTACCTAACGAAACGTTGCCCAAAAGCTAAACTAGCAAGTTAAGACTTCTAAGAACACTAAACAGAGTATAACGGTCTATTTTGATGCCTTACGAATGCTCAATTCTATGCATGGATAAGTTTTTCACGTTTCGTGCCATTTTGAACTTAACTTGGTCTATTGGCTTCTTTACCTAACGTAACGTTGTCCAAAAGCTAAACTAGCAAGTTAAGACTTCTAACAACACTAAATAGAGTATAACGGTCTATTTTGATGCCTCAGGAATGCTCAATTCTATGCGTGTATAAGTTTTTCACGTTTCGTGCAATTTTGAACTTAACTGGGTCTATTAGCTTCTTTACCTAACGAAACGTTGCCCAAAAGCTAAACTAACAAGCTAAGACTTCTAAGAACACTAAATAGAGTATAAAGGTCTATTTTGATGCCTTAGGAATGCTCACTTCTCTGCATAGACAAGTTTTTCACGTTTCGTGCAATTTTGAAATTAACTTGGTATATTGGCTTCTTTACCTAACGAAACGTTGCCCAAAAGTTAAACTAGCAAGTTAAGACTTCTAAGAACAGTAAATAGAGTATAACGGTCTATTTTGAGGCCTTAGGAATGTACACTTCTCTGCAATGACAAGTTTTCTTCATTTCATGCAATTTTGAACTTAAATTGGTCTGTTGGCTTCTTTACCGAACGAAACGTTGTCCAAAAGCTAAACTAGCAAGTTAAGACTTCAAAGAACACTAAATGGAGTATAACGGTCTATTTTGATGTCTTAGAAATGCTCAATTCTATGTGTGCATAAGTTTTTCACGTTTCGTGCGATTTTGAACTTAACTTGGTCTATTGGCTTCTTTACCTAACGAAACGTTGTCCAAAAGCTAAACTAGCAGGTTAAGACTATTAAGAACACTAAATAGAGTATAACGGTCTATTTTGATGCCTTAGGAATGCTCAATTCTATGTGCGCATAAGTTTTTCACGTTTCGTGCAATTTTGAACTTAACTTGGTCTATTGGCTTCTTTACCTAACGAAACGTTGTCCAAAAGCTAAACTAGCAAGTTAAGACGTCTAAGAACAGTAAATAGAGTATAACGGTCTATTTTGATGCCTTAGGAATGCTCCCTTCTCTGCATAGACAAGTTTTTCACGTTTCGTGCAATTTTGAACTTCACTTGGTCTATTGGCTTCTTTACCTAACGAAACGTTGCCCAAAAGTTAAACTAGCAAGTTAAGACTTCTAAGAACAGTAAATAGAGTATAACGGTCTATTTTGAGGCCTTAGGAATGCTCACTTCTCTGCATAGACAAGTTTTTCTCATTTCGTGCAATTTTGAACTTCACTTGGTCTGTTGGTTTCTTTACCGAACGAAACGTTGTCCAAAAGCTAAACTAGGAAGTTAAGACTATTAAGAACACTAAATAGAGTATAACGGTCTATTTTGATGCCTTAGGAATGCTCAATTCTATGTGTGCATAAGTTTTTCACGTTTCGTGCAATTTTGAACTTAACTTGGTCTATTGGCTTCTTTACCTAACGAAACGTTGTCCAAAAGCTAAACTAGCAAGTTAAGACTTCTAAGAACACTAAATAGAGTATAACGGTCTATTTTGATGCCTTTGGAATGCTCAATTCTACGCCTGGACAAGTTTTTCACGTTTCGTGCAATTTTGAACTTAACTTGGTCTATTGGCTTCTTTACCTAACGAAACGTTGCCCAAAAGCTAAACTAGCAAGTTAAGACTTCTAAGAACACTAAATAGAGTATAACGGTCTATTTTGATGCCTTACGAATGCTCAATTCTACGCATGGACTAGTTTTTCACGTTTCGTGCCGATTTTGAACTTAACTTGGTCTATTGGCTTCTTTACCTAACGTAACGTTGTCCAAAAGCTAAACTAGCAAGTTAAGACTTCTAAGAACACTAAATAGAGTATAACGGTCTATTTTGATGTCTTAGGAATGCTCAATTCTATGTGTGCATAAGTTTTTCACGTTTCGTGCAATTTTGAACTTAACTTGGTCTATTTGCTTCTTTACCTAACGAAACGTTGTCCAAAAGCTAAACTAGCAAGTTAAGACTTCTAAAGAGCACTAAATAGAGTATGAACGGTCTATTTTGATGCCTAGGGAATGCTCAATTCTATGCATGGACAAGTTTTTCAGCGTTTCGTGCAATTTTGAACTTAACTTGGTCTATTAGCTTCTTTACCTAACGAAACGTTGCCCAAAAGTTAGACTAGCAAGTTAAGACTTCTAAGAAAAGTAAATAGAGTATAACGGTCTATTTTGATACCTTAGGAATGCTCACTTCTCTGGAATGGACAAGTTTTTTCAGTTTCATGCAATTTTGAACTTAACTTGGTCTGTTGGCTTCTTTACCTAACGAAACGTTGTCCCAAAAGCTAAGCTAGCAAGTTAAGGACTATTAAGAACACTAAATAGAGTATAACGGTCTATTTTGATGTCTTAGGAATGCTCAATTCTATGTGTGGCATAAGTTTTTCACGTTTCGTGCAATTTTGAACTTAACTTGGTCTATTGGCTTCTTTACCTAACGAAACGTTGTCCAAAAGCTAAACTAGAAAGTTAAGACTTCCAAGAGCACTACATAGAGTAGAACGGTCTATTTTGATGCCCTAGGAATGCTCAATTCTATGCATGGACAAGTTTTTCGCGTTTCGTGCAATTTTGAACTTAACTTGGTCTATTAGCTTCTTTACCTAACGAAACGTTGCCCAAAAGTTAAACTAGCAAGTTAAGACTTCTAAGAAAAGTAGATAGAGTATAATGGTCTATTTTGATACCTTAGGAATGCTCACTTCTCTGCAATGACAAGTTTTTTTCATTTCATGCAATTTTTAACTTAACTTGGTCTGTTGGCTTCTTTACCGAACGAAACGTTTCCAAAAGCTAAACTAGCAAGTTAAGACTTCTAAGAACACTAAATAGAGTATAACGGTCTATTTTGATGTCTTAGAAATGCTCAATTCTATGTGTGCATAAGTTTTTAACGTTTCGTGCGATTTTGAACTTAACTTGGTCTATTGGCTTCTTTACCTAACGAAACGTTGTCCAAAAGCTAAACTAGCAGGTTAAGACTATTAAGAACACTAAATAGAGTATAACGGTCTATTTTGATGCCTTAGGAATGCTCAATTCTATGTGCGCATAAGTTTTTCACGTTTCGTGCAATTTTGAACTTAACTTGGTCTATTGGCTTCTTTACCTAACGAAACGTTGTCCAAAAGCTAAACTAGCAAGTTAAGACGTCTAAGAACAGTAAATAGAGTATAACGGTCTATTTTGAATGCCTTAGGAATGCTCCATTCTCTGCATAGAGAAGTTTTTCACGTTTCGTGCAATTTTGAACTTAACTTGGTCTATTGGCTTCTTTACCTAACGAAACGTTGCCCAAAAGTTAAACTAGAAAGTTAAGACTTCTAAGAACAGTAAATAGAGTATAACGGTCTATTTTGAGGCCTTAGGAATGCTCACTTCTCTGCATAGACAAGTTTTTCTCATTTCGTGCAATTTTGAACTTCACTTGGTCTGTTGGTTTCTTTACCGAACGAAACGTTGTCCAAAAGCTAAACTAGCAAGTTAAGACTATCTAAGAACACTAAATAGAGTATAACGGTCTATTTTGATGCCTTAGGAATGCTCAATTCTATGTGTGCATAAGTTTTTCACGTTTCGTGCAATTTTGAACTTAACTTGGTCTATTGGCTTCTTTACCTAACGAAACGTTGTCCAAAAGCTAAACTAGCAAGTTAAGACTTCTAAGAACACTAAATAGAGTATAACGGTCTATTTTGATGCCTTTGGAATGCTCAATTCTACGCCTGGACAAGTTTTTCACGTTTCGTGCAATTTTGAACTTAACTTGGTCTATTGGCTTCTTTACCTAACGAAACGTTGCCCAAAAGCTAAACTAGCAAGTTAAGACTTCTAAGAACACTAAATAGAGTATAACGGTCTATTTTGATGCCTTACGAATGCTCAATTCTACGCATGGACGAGTTTTTTCACGTTTCGTGCAGTTTTGAACTTAACTTGGTCTATTGGCTTCTTTACCTAACGTAACGTTGTCCAAAAGCTAAACTAGCAAGTTAAGACTTCTAAGAACACTAAATAGAGTATAACGGTCTATTTTGATGCCTTAGGAATGCTCAATTCTATGTGTGCATAAGTTTTTCACGTTTCGTGCAATTTTGAACTTAACTTGGTCTATTGGCTTCTTTACCTAACGAAACGTTGTCCAAAAGCTAAACTAGCAAGTTAAGACTTCTAAGAAGCACTAAATAGAGTATGACGGTCTATTTTGATGCCTTAGGAATGCTCAATTCTACTGCATGGACAAGTTTTTCACGTTTCGTGCAATTTTGAACTTAACTTGGTCTATTGGCTTCTTTACCTAACGAAACGTTGCCCAAAAGCTAGACTAGCAAGTTAAGACTTCTAAGAACACTAAATAGAGTATAACGGTCTATTTTGATGCCTTAGGAATGCTCAATTCTACTGCATGGACAAGTTTTTCACGTTTCGTGCAATTTTGAACTTAACTTGGTCTATTGGCTTCTTTACCTAACGTAACGTTGTCCAAAAGCTAAACTAGCAAGTTAAGACTTCTAAGAACACTAAATAGAGTATAACGGTCTATTTTGATGTCTTAGGAATGCTCGATTCTATGTGTGGATAAGTTTTTCACGTTTCGTGCAATTTTGAACTTAACTTGGTCTATTGGCTTCTTTACCTAACGAAACGTTGCCCAAAAGCTAAACTAGCAAGTTAAGACTTCCAAGAACACTAAATAGAGTAGAACGTCTATTTTGATGCCTTAGGAATGCTCAATTCTATGCATGGACAAGTTTTTCAGCGTTTCGTGCAATTTTGAACTTAACTTGGTCTATTAGCTTCTTTACCTAACGAAACGTTGTCCAAAAGCTAAACTAGCAAGTTAAGACTTCTAAGAACACGTAGATAGAGTATAACGGTCTATTTTGATGCCTTAGGAATGCTCAATTCTACTGCAATGACAAGTTTTTTCACGTTTCGTGCAATTTTGAACTTAACTTGGTCTATTGGCTTCTTTACCTAACGAAACGTTTCCAAAAGCTAAACTAGCAAGTTAAGACTTCTAAGAACACTAAATAGAGTATAACGGTCTATTTTGATGTCCTTAGAAATGCTCAATTCTATGCTGTGCATAAGTTTTTCACGTTTCGTGCGATTTTGAACTTAACTTGGTCTATTGGCTTCTTTACCTAACGAAACGTTGTCCAAAAGCTAAACTAGCAAGTTAAGACTATCTAAGAACACTAAATAGAGTATAACGGTCTATTTTGATGCCTTAGGAATGCTCAATTCTATGTGCGCATAAGTTTTTCACGTTTCGTGCAATTTTGAACTTAACTTGGTCTATTGGCTTCTTTACCTAACGAAACGTTGTCCAAAAGCTAAACTAGAAAGTTAAGACTTCCAAGAGCACTAAATAGAGTATGACGGTCTATTTTGATGCCTTAGGAATGCTCAATTCTACGCATGGACAAGTTTTTCACGTTTCGTGCAATTTTGAACTTAACTTGGTCTATTGGCTTCTTTACCTAACGAAACGTTGCCCAAAAGCTAGACTAGCAAGTTAAGACTTCTAAGAACACTAAATAGAGTATAACGGTCTATTTTGATGCCTTAGGAATGCTCAATTCTACGCATGGACAAGTTTTTCACGTTTCGTGCCATTTTGAACTTAACTTGGTCTATTGGCTTCTTTACCTAACGTAACGTTGTCCAAAAGCTAAACTAGCAAGTTAAGACTTCTAAGAACACTAAATAGAGTATAACGGTCTATTTTGATGTCTTAGGAATGCTCGATTCTATGTGTGGATAAGTTTTTCACGTTTCGTGCAATTTTGAACTTAACTTGGTCTATTGGCTTCTTTACCTAACGAAACGTTGCCCAAAAGCTAAACTAGCAAGTTAAGACGTCCAAAAACACTAAATACAGTAGAACGTCTATTTTGATGCCCTAGGAATGCTCAATTCTATGCATGGACAAGTTTTTCGCGTTTCGTGCAATTTTGAACTTAACTTGGTCTATTAGCTTCTTTACCTAACGAAACGTTGCCCAAAAGTTAAACTAGCAAGTTAAGACTTCTAAGAAAAGTAGATAGAGTATAATGGTCTATTTTGATACCTTAGGAATGCTCACTTCTCTGCAATGACAAGTTTTTTTCATTTCATGCAATTTTTAACTTAACTTGGTCTGTTGGCTTCTTTACCGAACGAAACGTTTCCAAAAGCTAAACTAGCAAGTTAAGACTTCTAAGAACACTAAATAGAGTATAACGGTCTATTTTGATGTCTTAGAAATGCTCAATTCTATGTGTGCATAAGTTTTTAACGTTTCGTGCGATTTTGAACTTAACTTGGTCTATTGGCTTCTTTACCTAACGAAACGTTGTCCAAAAGCTAAACTAGCAGGTTAAGACTATTAAGAACACTAAATAGAGTATAACGGTCTATTTTGATGCCTTAGGAATGCTCAATTCTATGTGCGCATAAGTTTTTCACGTTTCGTGCAATTTTGAACTTAACTTGGTCTATTGGCTTCTTTACCTAACGAAACGTTGTCCAAAAGCTAAACTAGCAAGTTAAGACGTCTAAGAACAGCTAAATAGAGTATAACGGTCTATTTTGAATGCCTTAGGAATGCTCACTTCTACTGCATAGAGAAGTTTTTCACGTTTCGTGCAATTTTGAACTTAACTTGGTCTATTGGCTTCTTTACCTAACGAAACGTTGCCCAAAAGCTAAACTAGAAAGTTAAGACTTCTAAGAACAGTAAATAGAGTATAACGGTCTATTTTGATGCCTTAGGAATGCTCACTTCTACTGCATAGACAAGTTTTTCTCACTTTCGTGCAATTTTGAACTTAACTTGGTCTAGTTGGCTTTCTTTACCGAACGAAACGTTGTCCAAAAGCTAAACTAGCAAGTTAAGACTATCTAAGAACACTAAATAGAGTATAACGGTCTATTTTGATGCCTTAGGAATGCTCAATTCTATGTGTGCATAAGTTTTTCACGTTTCGTGCAATTTTGAACTTAACTTGGTCTATTGGCTTCTTTACCTAACGAAACGTTGTCCAAAAGCTAAACTAGCAAGTTAAGACTTCTAAGAACACTAAATAGAGTATAACGGTCTATTTTGATGCCTTAGGAATGCTCAATTCTACTGCCTGGACAAGTTTTTCACGTTTCGTGCAATTTTGAACTTAACTTGGTCTATTGGCTTCTTTACCTAACGAAACGTTGCCCAAAAGCTAAACTAGCAAGTTAAGACTTCTAAGAACACTAAATAGAGTATAACGGTCTATTTTGATGCCTTACGAATGCTCAATTCTACTGCATGGACGAAGTTTTTCACGTTTCGTGCCGATTTTGAACTTAACTTGGTCTATTGGCTTCTTTACCTAACGTAACGTTGTCCAAAAGCTAAACTAGCAAGTTAAGACTTCTAAGAACACTAAATAGAGTATAACGGTCTATTTTGATGCCTTAGGAATGCTCAATTCTATGTGCGCATAAGTTTTTCACGTTTCGTGCAATTTTGAACTTAACTTGGTCTATTGGCTTCTTTACCTAACGAAACGTTGTCCAAAAGCTAAACTAGAAAGTTAAGACTTCCAAGAGCACTAAATAGAGTATGACGGTCTATTTTGATGCCTTAGGAATGCTCAATTCTACGCATGGACAAGTTTTTCACGTTTCGTGCAATTTTGAACTTAACTTGGTCTATTGGCTTCTTTACCTAACGAAACGTTGCCCAAAAGCTAGACTAGCAAGTTAAGACTTCTAAGAACACTAAATAGAGTATAACGGTCTATTTTGATGCCTTAGGAATGCTCAATTCTACGCATGGACAAGTTTTTCACGTTTCGTGCCATTTTGAACTTAACTTGGTCTATTGGCTTCTTTACCTAACGTAACGTTGTCCAAAAGCTAAACTAGCAAGTTAAGACTTCTAAGAACACTAAATAGAGTATAACGGTCTATTTTGATGTCTTAGGAATGCTCGATTCTATGTGTGGATAAGTTTTTCACGTTTCGTGCAATTTTGAACTTAACTTGGTCTATTGGCTTCTTTACCTAACGAAACGTTGCCCAAAAGCTAAACTAGCAAGTTAAGACGTCCTAAAAACACTAAATAGAGTAGAACGTCTATTTTGATGCCCTAGGAATGCTCAATTCTATGCATGGACAAGTTTTTCGCGTTTCGTGCAATTTTGAACTTAACTTGGTCTATTAGCTTCTTTACCTAACGAAACGTTGCCCAAAAGTTAAACTAGCAAGTTAAGACTTCTAAGAAAAGTAGATAGAGTATAATGGTCTATTTTGATACCTTAGGAATGCTCACTTCTCTGCAATGACAAGTTTTTTTCATTTCATGCAATTTTTAACTTAACTTGGTCTGTTGGCTTCTTTACCGAACGAAACGTTTCCAAAAGCTAAACTAGCAAGTTAAGACTTCTAAGAACACTAAATAGAGTATAACGGTCTATTTTGATGTCCTTAGAAATGCTCAATTCTATGTGTGCATAAGTTTTTAACGTTTCGTGCGATTTTGAACTTAACTTGGTCTATTGGCTTCTTTACCTAACGAAACGTTGTCCAAAAGCTAAACTAGCAGGTTAAGACTATTAAGAACACTAAATAGAGTATAACGGTCTATTTTGATGCCTTAGGAATGCTCAATTCTATGTGCGCATAAGTTTTTCACGTTTCGTGCAATTTTGAACTTAACTTGGTCTATTGGCTTCTTTACCTAACGAAACGTTGTCCAAAAGCTAAACTAGCAAGTTAAGACGTCTAAGAACAGCTAAATAGAGTATAACGGTCTATTTTGAATGCCTTAGGAATGCTCCATTCTACTGCATAGAGAAGTTTTTCACGTTTCGTGCAATTTTGAACTTAACTTGGTCTATTGGCTTCTTTACCTAACGAAACGTTGCCCAAAAGCTAAACTAGCAAGTTAAGACTTCTAAGAACAGCTAAATAGAGTATAACGGTCTATTTTGAGGCCTTAGGAATGCTCAATTCTACTGCATAGACAAGTTTTTCTCATTTCGTGCAATTTTGAACTTAACTTGGTCTGTTGGCTTCTTTACCGAACGAAACGTTGTCCAAAAGCTAAACTAGCAAGTCAAGACTTCTAAGAACACTAAATAGAGTATAACGGTCTATTTTGATGCCTTAGGAATGCTCAATTCTATGTGTGCATAAGTTTTTCACGTTTCGTGCAATTTTGAACTTAACTTGGTCTATTGGCTTCTTTACCTAACGAAACGTTGTCCAAAAGCTAAACTAGCAAGTTAAGACTTCTAAGAACACTAAATAGAGTATAACGGTCTATTTTGATGCCTTAGGAATGCTCAATTCTACGCCTGGACAAGTTTTTCACGTTTCGTGCAATTTTGAACTTAACTTGGTCTATTGGCTTCTTTACCTAACGAAACGTTGCCCAAAAGCTAAACTAGCAAGTTAAGACTTCTAAGAACACTAAATAGAGTATAACGGTCTATTTTGATGCCTTACGAATGCTCAATTCTACTGCATGGACGAGTTTTTCACGTTTCGTGCAGTTTTGAACTTAACTTGGTCTATTGGCTTCTTTACCTAACGTAACGTTGTCCAAAAGCTAAACTAGCAAGTTAAGACTTCTAAGAACACTAAATAGAGTATAACGGTCTATTTTGATGTCTTAGGAATGCTCAATTCTATGTGTGGATATGTTTTTCACGTTTCGTGCAATTTTGAACTTAACTTGGTCTATTTGCTTCTTTACCTAACGAAACGTTGCCCAAAAGCTAAACTAGCAAGTTAAGACGTCTAAAATACTAAATAGAAGTAGAACGGTCTATTTTGATGCCCTAGGAATGCTCAATTCTATGCATGGACATGTTTTTCGCGTTTCGTGCAATTTTGAACTTAACTTGGTCTATTAGCTTCTTTACCTAACGAAACGTTGCCCAAAAGTTAAACTAGCAAGTTAAGACTTCTAAGAACAGTAAATAGAGTATAACGGTCTATTTTGATACCTTAGGAATGCTCACTTCTCTGCAATGACAAGTTTTTTTCACTTTCATGCAATTTTGAACTTAACTTGGTCTGTTGGCTTCTTTACCGAACGAAACGTTGTCCAAAAGCTAAGCTAGCAAGTTAGGACTATTAAGAACACTAAATAGAGTATAACGGTCTATTTTGATGCCTTAGGAATGCTCAATTCTATGCGTGCATAAGTTTTTCACGTTTCGTACAATTTTGAACTTAACTTGGTCTATTGGCTTCTTTACCTAACGTAACGTTGTCCAAAAGCTAAACTAGCAAGTTAAGACTTCTAAGAGCACTAAATAGAGTATAACGGTCTATTTTGATGCCTTAGGAATGCTCAATTCTACGCATGGACAAGTTTTTCACGTTTCGTGCAATTTTGAACTTAACTTGGTCTATTGGCTTCTTTACCTAACGAAACGTTGCCCAAAAGCTAGACTAGCAAGTTAAGACTTCTAAGAACACTAAATAGAGTATAACGGTCTATTTTGATGCCTTAGGAATGCTCAATTCTACGCATGGACAAGTTTTTCACGTTTCGTGCCATTTTGAACTTAACTTGGTCTATTGGCTTCTTTACCTAACAAAACGTTGTCCAAATGCTAAACTAGCAGGTTAAGACTTCTAAAAACACTAAATAGAGTATAACGGTCTATTTTGATGTCTTAGGAATGCTCAATTCTATGTGTGGATATGTTTTTCACGTTTCGTGCAATTTTGAACTTAACTTGGTCTATTTGCTTCTTTACCTAACGAAACGTTGCCCAAAAGCTAAACTAGCAAGTTAAGACGTCTAAAAACACTAAATAGAGTAGAACGTCTATTTTGATGCCCTAGGAATGCTCAATTCTATGCATGGACATGTTTTTCGCGTTTCGTGCAATTTTGAACTTAACTTGGTCTATTAGCTTCTTTACCTAACGAAACGTTGCCCAAAAGTTAAACTAGCAAGTTAAGACTTCTAAGAAAAGTAAATAGAGTATAACGGTCTATTTTGATACCTTAGGAATGCTCACTTCTCTGCAATGACAAGTTTTTTTCATTTCATGCAATTTTGAACTTAACTTGGTCTGTTGGCTTCTTTACCGAACGAAACGTTGTCCAAAAGCTAAGCTAGCAAGTTAGGACTATTAAGAACACTAAATAGAGTATAACGGTCTATTTTGATGCCTTAGGAATGCTCAATTCTATGTGTGCATAAGTTTTTCACGTTTCGTGCAATTTTGAACTTAACCTGGTCTATTGGCTTCTTTACCTAACGAAACGTTGTCCAAAAGCTAAACTAGAAAGTTAAGACTTCCAAGAGCACTAAATAGAGTATAACGGTCTATTTTGATGCCTTAGGAATGCTCAATTCTACGCATGGACAAGTTTTTCACGTTTCGTGCAATTTTGAACTTAACTTGGTCTATTGGCTTCTTTACCTAACGAAACGTTGCCCAAAAGCTAGACTAGCAAGTTAAGACTTCTAAGAACACTAAATAGAGTATAACGGTCTATTTTGATGCCTTAGGAATGCTCAATTCTACGCATGGACAAGTTTTTCACGTTTCGTGCCATTTTGAACTTAACTTGGTCTATTGGCTTCTTTACCTAGCGTAACGTTGTCCAAAAGCTAAACTAGCAAGTTAAGACTTCTAAGAACACTAAATAGAGTATAACGGTCTATTTTGATGTCTTAGGAATGCTCGATTCTATGTGTGGATAAGTTTTTCACGTTTCGTGCAATTTTGAACTTAACTTGGTCTATTGGCTTCTTTACCTAACGAAACGTTGCCCAAAAGCTAAACTAGCAAGTTAAGACGTCCAAAAACACTAAATAGAGTAGAACGTCTATTTTGATGCCCTAGGAATGCTCAATTCTATGCATGGACAAGTTTTTCGCGTTTCGTGCAATTTTGAACTTAACTTGGTCTATTAGTTCTTTACCTAACGAAACGTTGCCCAAAAGTTAAACTAGCAAGTTAAGACTTCTAAGAAACGTAGATAGAGTATAATGGTCTATTTTGATACCTTAGGAATGCTCACTTCTCTGCAATGACAAGTTTTTTTCATTTCATGCAATTTTTAACTTAACTTGGTCTGTTGGCTTCTTTACCGAACGAAACGTTTCCAAAAGCTAAACTAGCAAGTTAAGACTTCTAAGAACACTAAATAGAGTATAACGGTCTATTTTGATGCCTTAGAAATGCTCAATTCTATGTGTGCATAAGTTTTTCAAGTTTCGTGTAATTTTGAACTTAACTTGGTCTATTGGCTTCTTTACCTAACGAAACCTTGTCCAAAAGGTAAACTAGCAAGTTAAGACATTCTAAGAACACTAAATAGAGTGTAACGGTCTATTTTGATGCCTTAGGAATGCTCAATTCTATGCGTGGATAAAGTTTTTCACGTTTCGTGATATTTTGAACTTAACTTGGTCTATTGGCTTCTTTACCTAACGGAAACGTTGCCCAAAAGCTAAACTAGCATGTTAAGACTTCTAAGAACACTAAATAGAGTATAACGGTCTATTTTGATTCCTTACGAATGCTCAATTCTATGCATGGACAAGTTTTTGACGTTTCGTGCAATTCTGAACTTAACTTGGTCTATTGGCTTCTTTACCTAACGAAACGTTGCCCAAAAGCTAAACTAGCAAGTTAGAACTTCCTAAGAACACTAAATAGAGTATAACGGTCTATTTTGATGCCTTAGGAATGCTCAATTCTACGCATGGATAAGTTTTTCACGTTTCGTGCCATTTTGAACTTAACTTGGTCTATTGGCTTCTTTACCTAACGAAACGTTGCCCAAAAGCTAAACTAACAAGCTAAGACTTCTAAGAACACTAAATAGAGTATAAAGGTCTATTTTGATGCCTTAGGAATGCTCAATTCTATGCATAGAAAAGTTTTTCACGTGTCATGCAATTTTGAACTTAACTTGGTCTATTGGCTTCTTTACCTAACGAAACGTTGCCCAAAAGCTAAACTAGCAAGTTAAGACTTCTAAGAACACTAAATAGAGTATAACGGTCTATTTTGATGCCTTAGGAATGCTCACTTCTCTGCATAGACAAGTTTTTCACGTTTCGTGCAATTTTGAACTTAACTTGGTCTATTGGCTTCTTTACCTAACGAAACGTTGCCCAAAAGTTAAACTAGTATGTTAAGACTTCTAAGAACAGTCAATAGAGTATAACGGTCTAATTTTGAGGCCTTAGGAATGCTCACATCTCTGCAATGACAAGTTTTTTTCATTTCATGCAATTTTGAACTTAACTTGGTCTGTTGGCTTCTTTACCGAACGAAACGTTGTCCAAAAGCTAAACTAGCAAGTTAAGACTTCTAAGAACACTAAATAGACTATAACAGGTCTATTTTGATGTCCTTAGAAATGCTCAATTCTATGTGTGCATAAGTTTTTCACGTTTCGTGCAATTTTGAACTTAACTTGGTCTATTGGCTTCTTTACCTAACGAAACGTTGTCCAAAAGCTAAAGCTAGCAAGTTAAGACTTCTAAGAGCACTAAATAGAGTATAACGGTCTATTTTGATGCCTTAGGAATGCTCAATTCTACGCA
Source organism: Tripterygium wilfordii (assembly GCF_013401445.1). NCBI lineage: Eukaryota > Viridiplantae > Streptophyta > Magnoliopsida > Celastrales > Celastraceae > Tripterygium > Tripterygium wilfordii. The sequence goes on along the minus strand of NC_052243.1, from coordinate 8,030,028 downwards.
TGGACAAGTTTTTCACGTTTCGTGCAATTTTGAACTTAACTTGGTCTATTGGCTTCTTTACCCAACGAAACGTTGCCCAAAAGCTAAACTAGCAAGTTAAGACTTCTAAGAACACTAAAAAGAGTATAACGGTCTATTTTGATGCCTTAGGAATGCTCAATTCTACGCATGGATAAGTTTTTCACGTTTCGTGCCGTTTTGAACTTAACTTGGTCTATTGGCTTCTTTACCTAACGTAACGTTGTCCAAAAGCTAAACTAGCAAGTTAAGACTTCTAACAACACTAAATAGAGTATAACGGTCTATTTTGATGCCTTATGAATGCTCAATTCTATGCGTGGATAAGTTTTTCACATTTCGTGCAATTTTGAACTTAACTGGGTCTATTAGCTTCTTTACCTAACGAAACGTTGCCCAAAAGCTAAACTAACAAGCTAAGACTTCTAAGAACACTAAATATAGTATAACGGTCTATTTTGATGCCTTAGGAATGCTCAATTCTATGCATAGAAAAGTTTTTCACGTGTCATGCAATTTTGAACTTAACTTGGTCTGATTAGCTTCTTTACCTGAACGAAACGTTGTCCAAAAGCTAAACTAGCAAGTTAAGACTTCTAAGAACACTAAATAGAGTATAACGGTCAATTTTGATGCCTTAGGAATGCTCAATTCTATGCATGGACAAGTTTTTCACGTTTCGTGCAATTTTGTAACTTAACTTGGTCTATTGGCTTCCTTACCTAACGAAACGTTGCCCAAAAGCTAAACTAGCAAGTGAAGACTTCTAAGAACACTAAATAGAGTATAACGGTCTATTTTGATGCCTTAGGAATGCTCAATTCTATGCATGGACAAGTTTTTCACGTTTCGTGCCATTTTGAACTTAACTGGGTCTATTACCTTCTTTACCTAACGAAACGTTGCCCAAAAGCTAAACTAACAAGCTAAGACTTCTAAGAAAAGTAGATAGAGTATAACGGTCTATTTTGATACCTTAGGAATGCTCACATCTCTGCAATGACAAGTTTCTTTCAGTTTCACGCAATTTTGAACTTAAATTGGTCTGTTGGCTTCTTTACCGAACGAAACGTTGTCCAAAAGCTAAACTAGCAAGTTAAGACTTCTAAGAACACTAAATGGACTATAACGGTCTATTTTGATGTCTTAGAAATGCTCAATTCTATGTGTGCATAAGTTTTTCACGTTTCGTGGAATTTTGAAATTAACTTGGTCTATTGGCTTCTTTACCTAACGAAACGTTGTCCAAAAGCTAAAGTAGCAAGTTAAGACTTCTAAGAGCACTAAATAGAGTATAACGGTCTATTTTGATGCCTTAGGAATGCTCAATTCTACGCATGGACAAGTTTTTCACGTTTCGTGCAATTTTGAACTTAACTTGGTCTATTGGCTTCTTTACCCAACGAAACGTTGCCCAAAAGCTAAACTAGCAAGTTAAGACTTCTAAGAACACTAAATAGAGTATAACGGTCTATTTTGATGCCTTAGGAATGCTCAATTCTACGCATGGATAAGTTTTTCACGTTTCGTGCAGTTTTGAACTTAACTTGGTCTATTGGCTTCTTTACCTAACGTAACGTTGTCCAAAAGCTAAACTAGCAAGTTAAGACTTCTAACAACACTAAATAGAGTATAACGGTCTATTTTGATGCCTTATGAATGCTCAATTCTATGCGTGGATAAGTTTTTCACATTTCGTGCAATTTTGAACTTAACTGGGTCTATTAGCTTCTTTACCTAACGAAACGTTGCCCAAAAGCTAAACTAACAAGCTAAGACTTCTAAGAACACTAAATATAGTATAAAGGTCTATTTTGATGCCTTAGGAATGCTCAATTCTATGCATAGAAAAGTTTTTCACGTGTCATGCAATTTTGAACTTAACTTGGTCTGCTAGCTTCTTTACTGAACGAAACGTTGTCCAAAAGATAAACTAGCAAGTTAAGACTTCTAAGAACACTAAATAGAGTATAACGGTCAATTTTTGATGCCTTAGGAATGCTCAATTCTATGCATGGACAAGTTTTTCACGTTTCGTGCAATTTTGTACTTAACTTGGTCTATTGGTTCCTTACCTAACGAAACGTTGCCCAAAAGCTAAACTAGCAAGTGAGACTTCTAAGAACACTAAATAGAGTATAACGGTCTATTTTGATGCCTTAGGAATGCTCAATTCTATGCATGGACAAGTTTTTCACGTTTCGTGCCATTTTGAACTTAACTGGGTCTATTACCTTCTTTACCTAACGAAACGTTGCCCAAAAGCTAAACTAACAAGCTAAGACTTCTAAGAAAAGTAGATAGAGTATAACGGTCTATTTTGATACCTTAGGAATGCTCACATTCTCTGCAATGACAAGTTTCTTTCATTTCACGCAATTTTGAACTTAACTTGGTCTGTTGGCTTCTTTACCGAACGAAACGTTGTCCAAAAGCTAAACTAGCAAGTTAAGACTTCTAAGAACACTAAATGGACTATAACGGTCTATTTTGATGTCTTAGAAATGCTCAATTCTATGTGTGCATAAGTTTTTCACGTTTCGTGCAATTTTGAACTTAACTTGGTCTATTGGCTTCTTTACCTAACGAAACGTTGTCCAAAAGCTAAAGTAGCAAGTTAAGACTTCTAAGAGCACTAAATAGAGTATAACGGTCTATTTTGATGCCTTAGGAATGCTCAATTCTACTGCATGGACAAGTTTTTCACGTTTCGTGCCATTTTGAACTTAACTTGGTCTATTGGCTTCTTTACCTAACGTAAACGTTGTCCAAAAGCTAAACTAGCAAGTTAAGACTTCTAAGAACACTAAATAGAGTATAACGGTCTATTTTGATGCCCTAGTAATGCTCAATTCTATGCGTGGATAAGTTTTTCACGTTTCGTGCAATTTTGAACTTAACTGGGTCTATTACCTTCTTTACCTAGCGAAACGTTGCCCAAAAGCTAAACTAACAAGCTAAGACTTCTAAGAACACTAAATAGAGTATAAAGGTCTATTTTGATGCCTTAGGAATGCTCAATTCTATGCATAGAAAAGTTTTTCACGTGTCATGCAATTTTGAACTTAACTTGGTCTGTTTGCTTCTTTACTGAACGAAACGTTGTCCAAAAGATAAACTAGCAAGTTAAGACTTCTAAGAATACTAAATAGAGTATAACGGTCTATTTTGATGCCTTAGGAATGCTCAATTCTATGCATGGACAAGTTTTTCTCATTTCGTGCAATTTTGAACTTAACTTGGTCTATTGGCTTCTTTGCCTAATGAAACGTTGCCCAAAAGCTAACCTAGCAAGTTAAGACGTCTAAAACACTAAATAGAGTATAACGGTCTATTTTGATGCCCTAGGAATGCTCAATTCTATGCAGGGACAAGTTTTTCGCGTTTCGTGCAATTTTGAACTTAACTTGGTCTATTAGCTTCTTTACCTAACGAAACGTTGCCCAAAAGTTAAACTAGCAAGTTAAGACTTCTAAAAACAGTCAATAGAGTATAACGGTCTAATTTTGAGGCCTTAGGAATGCTCACTTCTCTGCAATGACAAGTTTTTTTCATTTCATGCAATTTTGATCTTAAATTGGTCTGTTGGCTTCTTTACCGAACGAAACGTTGTCCAAAAGCTAAACTAGCAAGTTAAGACTTCTAAGAACACTAAATGGAGTATAACGGTGTATTTTGATGTCTTAGAAATGCTCAATTCTATGTGTGCATAAGTTTTTCACGTTTCGTGCAATTTTGAACTTAACTTGGTCTATTGGCTTCTTTACCTAACGAAACGTTGTCCAAAAGCTAAAGTAGCAAGTTAAGACTTCTAAGAGCAGTAAATAGAGTATAACGGTCTATTTTGATGCCTTAGGAATGCTCAATTCTACGCATGGACAAGTTTTTCACGTTTCGTGCAATTTTGAACTTAACTTGGTCTATTGGCTTCTTTACCCAACGAAACGTTGCCCAAAAGCTAAACTAGCAAGTTAAGACTTCTAAGAACACTAAATAGAGTATAACGGTCTATTTTGATGCCTTAGGAATGCTCAATTCTTCGCATCGATAAGTTTTTCACGTTTCGTGCCATTTTGAACTTAACTTGGTCTGTTTGCTTCTTTACCTAACGTAACATTGTCCAAAAGCTAAACTAGCAAGTTAAGACTTCTAACAACACTAAATAGAGTATAACGGTCTATTTTGATGCCTTAGGAATGCTCAATTCTATGCGTGGATAAGTTTTTCACGTTTCGTGTAATTTTGAACTTAACTGGGTCTATTAGCTTCTTTACCTAACAAAACGTTGCCCAAAAGCTAAACTAACAAGCTAAGACTTCTAAGAACACTAAATAGAGTATAAAGGTCTATTTTGATGCCTTAGGAATGCTCAATTCTATGCATAGAAAAGTTTTTCACGTGTCATGCAATTTTGAACTTAACTTGGTCTGTTTGCTTCTTTACTGAACGAAACGTTGTCCAAAAGATAAACTAGCAAGTTAAGACTTCTAAGAACACTAAATAGAGTAGAACGGTCTATTTTGATGCCTTAGGAATGCTCAATTCTATGCATGGACAAGTTTTTCACGTTTCGTGCAATTTTGTACTTAACTTGGTCTATTGGCTTCCTTACCTAACGAAACGTTGCCCAAAAGCTAAACTAGCAAGTAAGACTTCTAAGAACACTAAATAGAGTATAACGGTCTATTTTGATGTCTTAGGAATGCTCAATTCTACGCATGGACAAGTTTTTCACGTTTCGTGCCATTTTGAACTTAGCTTGGTCTATTGGCTTCTTTACCTAACGTAACGTTGTCCAAAAGCTAAACTACCAAGTTAAGACTTCTAAGAACACTAAATAGAGTATAACGGTCTATTTTGATGCCCTAGAAATGCTCAATTCTATGCGTGGATAAGTTTTTCACGTTTCGTGCAATTTTGAACTTAACTGGGTCTATTACCTTCTTTACCTAACGAAACGTTGCCCAAAAGCTAAACTAACAAGCTAAGACTTCTAAGAACACTAAATAGAGTATAAAAGTCTATTTTGATGCCTTAGGAATGCTCAATTCTATGCATAGAAAAGTTTTTCACGTGTCATGCAATTTTGAACTTAACTTGGTCTGTTTGCTTCTTTACTGAACGAAACGTTGTCCAAAAGATAAACTAGCAAGTTAAGACTTCTAAGAACACTAAATAGAGTATAACGGTCTATTTTGATGCCTTAGGAATGCTCAATTCTATGCATGGACAAGTTTTTCTCATTTCGTGCAATTTTGAACTGAACTTAGTCTATTGGCTTCTTTACCTAAGAAAACGTTGCCCAAAAGCTAACCTAGCAAGTTAAGACGTCTAAAAACACTAAATAGAGTAGAACGTCTATTTTGGTGCTCTAGGAATGATCAATTCTATGCATGGACAAGTTTTTCTCATTTCGTGCAATTTTGAACTTAACTTGGTCTATTGGCTTCTTTACCTAACGAAACGTTGCCCAAAAGCTAAACTAGCAAGTTGAGACTTCTAAGAACACTAAACAGAGTATAACGGTCTATTTTGATGCCTTACGAATGCTCAATTCTATGCATGGACAAGTTTTTCACGTTTCGTGCAATTTTGAACTTAACTTGGTCTATTGGCTTCTTTGCCTAACGAAACGTTGCCCAAAAGCTAAACTAGCAAGTTAAGAATTCTAAGAACACTAAACAGAGTATAACGGTCTATTTTGATGCCTTACGAATGCTCAATTCTATGCGTGGATATGTTTTTCACGTTTCGTGCAATTTTGAACTTAACTTGGTCTATTGGCTTCTTTACCTAACGAAACGTTGCCCAAAAACTACACTAGCAAGTTAAGACGTCTAAGAATACTAAATAGAGTAGAACGGTCTATTTTGATGCCTTAGGAATGCTCACTTCTCTGCATAGACATGTTTTTCTCATTTCGTGCAATTTTGAACTTAACTTGGTCTGTTGGCTTCTTTACCGAACGAAACGTTGTCCAAAAGCTAAACTAGCAAGTTAAGACTTCTAAGGACACTAAATAGAGTATAAAGGTCTATTTTGATGCCTTAGGAATGCTCAATTCTATGTGTGCATAAGTTTTTCACGTTTCGTGCAATTTTGAACTTAGCTTGGTCTATTGGCTTCTTTACCTAACGAAACATTGTCCAAAAGCTAAACTAGCAAGTTGAGACTTCTAAGAACACTAAACAGAGTATAACGGTCTATTTTGATGCCTTACGAATGCTCAATTCTATGCATGGACAAGTTTTTCACGTTTCGTGCAATTTTGAACTTAACTTGGTCTATTGGCTTCTTTGCCTAACGAAACGTTGCCCAAAAGCTAAACTAGCAAGTTAAGAATTCTAAGAACACTAAACAGAGTATAACGGTCTATTTTGATGCCTTACGAATGCTCAATTCTATGCATGGACAAGTTTTTCACGGTTCGTGCAATTTTGAACTTAACTTGGTCTATTGGCTTGTTTACCTAACGAAACGTTGCCCAAAAGCTAAACTAGAAAGTTAAGACTTCTAAGAACACTAAATAGAGTATAACGGTCTATTTTGATGCCTTAGGAATGCTCAATTCAATGCATGGACAAGTTTTTCACGTTTCGTGCCATTTTAAACTGAACTTGGTCTATTGGCTTCTTTACCTAATGTAAGGTTGTCCAAAAGCTAAACTAGCAGGTTAAGACTTCTAAGAACACTAAATAGAGTATAACAGTCTATTTTGATGCCTTCGGAATGCTCAATTCTGTGCGTGGATAAGTTTTTCACGTTTCGTGCGATTTTGAACTTAACTTGGTCTATTAGCTTCTTTACCTAACGAAACGTTGCCCAAAAGCTAAACTAACAAGCCAAGACTTCTAAGAACACTAAATAGAGTATAAAGGTCAATATTGATGCCTTAGGAATGCTCAATTCTATGCATAGAAAAGTTTTTCACGTGTCATGCAATTTTGAACTTAACTTGGTCTGTTTGCTTCTTTACTGAACGAAACGTTGTCCAAAAGATAAACTAGCAAGTGAAGACTTCTAGGAACACTAAATAAAGTATAAAGGTATATTTTGATGCCTTAGGAATGCTCAATTCTATGCATAGAAAAGTTTTTCACGTGTCACGCAATTTTGAACTTAACTTGGTCTGTTTGCTTCTTTACTGAACGAAACATTGTCAAAAGATAAACTAGCAAGTGAAGACTTCTAAGAACACTAAATAAAGTATAATGGTCTATTTTGATGCCTTAGGAATGCTCAATTCTATGCATGGACAAGTTTTTCACGTTTCGTGCAATTTTGAACTTAACTTAGTCTATTGGCTTCTTTACCTAACGAAACGTTGTCCAAAAGCTAAACTAGCAAGTTAAGACTTCTAAGAACACTAAATAGAGTATAACGGTCTATTTTGATGCCTTACGAATGCTCAATTCTATGCGTGGATAAGTTTTTCACGTTTCGTGCAATTTTGAACTTAGCTTGGTCTATTGGCTTCTTTACCTAACGAAACGTTGCCCAAAAGCTACACTAGCAAGTTAAGACGTCTAAGAACACTAAATAGAGTAGAACGGTCTATTTTGATGCCTTAGGAATGCTCACTTCTCTGCATAGACATGTTTTTCTCATTTCGTGCAATTTTGAACTTAACTTGGTCTGTTGGCTTCTTTACCGAACGAAACGTTGTCCAAAAGCTAAACTAGCAAGTTAAGACTTCTAAGGACACTAAATAGAGTATAACGGTCTATTTTGATGCCTTAGGAATGCTCAATTCTATGTGTGCATAAGTTTTTCACGTTTCGTGCAATTTTGAACTTAGCTTGGTCTATTGGCTTCTTTACCTAACGAAACATTGTCCAAAAGCTAAACTAGCAAGTTGAGACTTCTAAGAACACTAAACAGAGTATAACGGTCTATTTTGATGCCTTACGAATGCTCAATTCTATGCATGGACAAGTTTTTCACGTTTCGTGCAATTTTGAACTTAACTTGGTCTATTGGCTTCTTTGCCTAACGAAACGTTGCCCAAAAGCTAAACTAGCAAGTTAAGAATTCTAAGAACACTAAACAGAGTATAACGGTCTATTTTGATGCCTTACGAATGCTCAATTCTATGCATGGACAAGTTTTTCACGGTTCGTGCAATTTTGAACTTAACTTGGTCTATTGGCTTGTTTACCTAACGAAACGTTGCCCAAAAGCTAAACTAGAAAGTTAAGACTTCTAAGAACACTAAATAGAGTATAACGGTCTATTTTGATGCCTTAGGAATGCTCAATTCTATGCATGGACAAGTTTTTCACGTTTCCTGCCATTTTAAACTGAACTTGGTCTATTGGCTTCTTTACCTAACGTAAGGTTGTCCAAAAGCTAAACTAGCAAGTTAAAACTTCTAAGAACACTAAATAGAGTATAACAGTCTATTTTGATGCCTTCGGAATGCTCAATTCTGTGCGTGGATAAGTTTTTCACGTTTCGTGCAGTTTTGAACTTAGCTTGGTCTATTGGCTTCTTTACCTAACGAAACATTGTCCAAAAGCTAAACTAGCAAGTTGAGACTTCTAAGAACACTAAACAGAGTATAACGGTCTATTTTGATGCCTTACGAATGCTCAATTCTATGCATGGACAAGTTTTTCACGTTTCGTGCAATTTTGAACTTAACTTGGTCTATTGGCTTCTTTGCCTAACGAAACGTTGCCCAAAAGCTAAACTAGCAAGTTAAGAATTCTAAGAACACTAAACAGAGTATAACGGTCTATTTTGATGCCTTACGAATGCTCAATTCTATGCGTGGATATGTTTTTCACGTTTCGTGCAATTTTGAACTTAACTTGGTCTATTGGCTTCTTTACCTAACGAAACGTTGCCCAAAAACTACACTAGCAAGTTAAGACGTCTAAGAATACTAAATAGAGTAGAACGGTCTATTTTGATGCCTTAGGAATGCTCACTTCTCTGCATAGACATGTTTTTCTCATTTCGTGCAATTTTGAACTTAACTTGGTCTGTTGGCTTCTTTACCGAACGAAACGTTGTCCAAAAGCTAAACTAGCAAGTTAAGACTTCTAAGGACACTAAATAGAGTATAAAGGTCTATTTTGATGCCTTAGGAATGCTCAATTCTATGTGTGCATAAGTTTTTCACGTTTCGTGCAATTTTGAACTTAGCTTGGTCTATTGGCTTCTTTACCTAACGAAACATTGTCCAAAAGCTAAACTAGCAAGTTGAGACTTCTAAGAACACTAAACAGAGTATAACGGTCTATTTTGATGCCTTACGAATGCTCAATTCTATGCATGGACAAGTTTTTCACGTTTCGTGCAATTTTGAACTTAACTTGGTCTATTGGCTTCTTTGCCTAACGAAACGTTGCCCAAAAGCTAAACTAGCAAGTTAAGAATTCTAAGAACACTAAACAGAGTATAACGGTCTATTTTGATGCCTTACGAATGCTCAATTCTATGCATGGACAAGTTTTTCACGGTTCGTGCAATTTTGAACTTAACTTGGTCTATTGGCTTGTTTACCTAACGAAACGTTGCCCAAAAGCTAAACTAGAAAGTTAAGACTTCTAAGAACACTAAATAGAGTATAACGGTCTATTTTGATGCCTTAGGAATGCTCAATTCAATGCATGGACAAGTTTTTCACGTTTCGTGCCATTTTAAACTGAACTTGGTCTATTGGCTTCTTTACCTAATGTAAGGTTGTCCAAAAGCTAAACTAGCAGGTTAAGACTTCTAAGAACACTAAATAGAGTATAACAGTCTATTTTGATGCCTTCGGAATGCTCAATTCTGTGCGTGGATAAGTTTTTCACGTTTCGTGCGATTTTGAACTTAACTTGGTCTATTAGCTTCTTTACCTAACGAAACGTTGCCCAAAAGCTAAACTAACAAGCCAAGACTTCTAAGAACACTAAATAGAGTATAAAGGTCAATATTGATGCCTTAGGAATGCTCAATTCTATGCATAGAAAAGTTTTTCACGTGTCATGCAATTTTGAACTTAACTTGGTCTGTTTGCTTCTTTACTGAACGAAACGTTGTCCAAAAGATAAACTAGCAAGTGAAGACTTCTAGGAACACTAAATAAAGTATAAAGGTATATTTTGATGCCTTAGGAATGCTCAATTCTATGCATAGAAAAGTTTTTCACGTGTCACGCAATTTTGAACTTAACTTGGTCTGTTTGCTTCTTTACTGAACGAAACATTGTCAAAAGATAAACTAGCAAGTGAAGACTTCTAAGAACACTAAATAAAGTATAATGGTCTATTTTGATGCCTTAGGAATGCTCAATTCTATGCATGGACAAGTTTTTCACGTTTCGTGCAATTTTGAACTTAACTTAGTCTATTGGCTTCTTTACCTAACGAAACGTTGTCCAAAAGCTAAACTAGCAAGTTAAGACTTCTAAGAACACTAAATAGAGTATAACGGTCTATTTTGATGCCTTACGAATGCTCAATTCTATGCGTGGATAAGTTTTTCACGTTTCGTGCAATTTTGAACTTAGCTTGGTCTATTGGCTTCTTTACCTAACGAAACGTTGCCCAAAAGCTACACTAGCAAGTTAAGACGTCTAAGAACACTAAATAGAGTAGAACGGTCTATTTTGATGCCTTAGGAATGCTCACTTCTCTGCATAGACATGTTTTTCTCATTTCGTGCAATTTTGAACTTAACTTGGTCTGTTGGCTTCTTTACCGAACGAAACGTTGTCCAAAAGCTAAACTAGCAAGTTAAGACTTCTAAGGACACTAAATAGAGTATAACGGTCTATTTTGATGCCTTAGGAATGCTCAATTCTATGTGTGCATAAGTTTTTCACGTTTCGTGCAATTTTGAACTTAGCTTGGTCTATTGGCTTCTTTACCTAACGAAACATTGTCCAAAAGCTAAACTAGCAAGTTGAGACTTCTAAGAACACTAAACAGAGTATAACGGTCTATTTTGATGCCTTACGAATGCTCAATTCTATGCATGGACAAGTTTTTCACGTTTCGTGCAATTTTGAACTTAACTTGGTCTATTGGCTTCTTTGCCTAACGAAACGTTGCCCAAAAGCTAAACTAGCAAGTTAAGAATTCTAAGAACACTAAACAGAGTATAACGGTCTATTTTGATGCCTTACGAATGCTCAATTCTATGCATGGACAAGTTTTTCACGGTTCGTGCAATTTTGAACTTAACTTGGTCTATTGGCTTGTTTACCTAACGAAACGTTGCCCAAAAGCTAAACTAGAAAGTTAAGACTTCTAAGAACACTAAATAGAGTATAACGGTCTATTTTGATGCCTTAGGAATGCTCAATTCTATGCATGGACAAGTTTTTCACGTTTCCTGCCATTTTAAACTGAACTTGGTCTATTGGCTTCTTTACCTAACGTAAGGTTGTCCAAAAGCTAAACTAGCAAGTTAAAACTTCTAAGAACACTAAATAGAGTATAACAGTCTATTTTGATGCCTTCGGAATGCTCAATTCTGTGCGTGGATAAGTTTTTCACGTTTCGTGCAGTTTTGAACTTAGCTTGGTCTATTGGCTTCTTTACCTAACGAAACATTGTCCAAAAGCTAAACTAGCAAGTTGAGACTTCTAAGAACACTAAACAGAGTATAACGGTCTATTTTGATGCCTTACGAATGCTCAATTCTATGCATGGACAAGTTTTTCACGTTTCGTGCAATTTTGAACTTAACTTGGTCTATTGGCTTCTTTGCCTAACGAAACGTTGCCCAAAAGCTAAACTAGCAAGTTAAGAATTCTAAGAACACTAAACAGAGTATAACGGTCTATTTTGATGCCTTACGAATGCTCAATTCTATGCGTGGATATGTTTTTCACGTTTCGTGCAATTTTGAACTTAACTTGGTCTATTGGCTTCTTTACCTAACGAAACGTTGCCCAAAAACTACACTAGCAAGTTAAGACGTCTAAGAATACTAAATAGAGTAGAACGGTCTATTTTGATGCCTTAGGAATGCTCACTTCTCTGCATAGACATGTTTTTCTCATTTCGTGCAATTTTGAACTTAACTTGGTCTGTTGGCTTCCTTACCGAATGAAACGTTGTCCAAAAGCTAAACTAGCAAGTTAAGACTTCTAAGAACACTAAATAGAGTATAACGGTTTATTTTGATGCCTTAGGAATGCTCAATTCTATGTGTGCATAAGTTTTTCACGTTTCGTGTAATTTTGAACTTAACTTGGTCTATTGGCTTCTTTACCTAACGAAACGTTGCCCAAAAGCTAAACTAGCAAGTTAAGAAATCTAAGAACACTAAACAGAGTATAATGGTCTATTTTGATGCCTTACGAATTCTCAATTCTATGCATGGACAAGTTTTTCACGGTTCGTGCAATTTTGAACTTAACTTGGTCTATTGGCTTCTTTGCCTAACGAAACGTTGCCCAAAAGCTAAACTAGCAAGTTAAGAATTCTAAGAACACTAAACAGAGTATAACGGTCTATTTTGATGCCTTACGAATGCTCAATTCTATGCGTGGATATGTTTTTCACGTTTCGTGCAATTTTGAACTTAACTTGGTCTATTGGCTTCTTTACCTAACGAAACGTTGCCCAAAAGCTAAACTAGAAAGTTAAGACTTCTAAGAACAGTAAATAGAGTATAACGGTCTATTTTGATGCCTTAGGAATGCTCAATTCTATGCATGGACAAGTTTTTCACGTTTCGTGCCATTTTAAACTTAACTTGGTCTATTGGCTTCTTTACCTAACGTAAGGTTGTCCAAAAGCTCAACTAGCAAGTTAAGACTTCTAAGAACACTAAATAGAGTATAACGGTCTATTTTGATGCCTTTGGAATGCTCAATTCTATGCGTGGATAAGTTTTTCACGTTTCGTGCAGTTTTGAACTTAACTGGGTCTATTGGCTTCTTTACCTAACGAAACGTTGCCCAAAAGCTACACTAGCAAGTTAAGACGTCTAAGAACACTAAATAGAGTAGAACGGTCTATTTTGATGCCTTAGGAATGCTCACTTCTCTGCATAGACATGTTTTTCTCATTTCGTGCAATTTTGAAGTTAACTTGGTCTGTTGGCTTCTTTACCGAACGAAACGTTGTCCAAAAGCTAAACTAGCAAGTTAAGACTTCTAAGAACACCAAATAGAGTATAACGGTCTATTTTGATGCCTTAGGAATGCTCAATTCTATGTGTGCATCAGTTTTTCACGTTTCGTGCAAATCTGAACTTAACTTGGTCTATTGGCTTCTTTACCTAACGAAACGTTGCCCAAAAGCTAAACTACGAAGTTAAGACTTCTAAGAACACTAAACAAAGACTAACGGTCTATGTTGATGCCTTAGGAATGCTCAATTCTATGCATGGACAAATTTTTCACGTTTCGTGCCATTTTGAACTTAACTTGGTCTATTAGCTTCTTTTCTTAATGAAACGTTGCCCAAAACCTAAACTAGCAAGTTAAGACTTCTAAGAACACTAAATAGAGTCTAACGGTCTATTTTGATGCCTTAGGAATGCTCAATTCTTTTCATGGACAAGTTTTTCACGTTTCGTGCCATTTTGAACTTAACTTGGTCTATTGGCTTCTTTACCTAACGTTACGTTGTCCAAAAGTTAAACTAGCAAGTTAAGACTTTTAAGAACACGTAATAGAGTATAACGGTCTATTTCGATTCCTTAGGAATGCTCAATTCTATGCGTGGATAAGTTTTTCACGTTTCGTGTAATCTTGAACTTAAATGGGTCTATTGGCTTCTTTACCTAACGAAACGTTGCCCAAAAGCTACACTAGCAAGTTAAGACGTCCAAGAACACTAAATAGAGTAAAACGGTCTATTTTGATGCCTTAGGAATGCTCACTTCTCTGCATAGAAAAGTTTTTCTCATTTCGTGCAATTTTCAACTTAACTTGGTCTGTTGGCTTCGTTACCGAACGAAACGTTGTCCAAAAGATAAACTAGCAAGTTAAGACTTCTAAGAACACTAAATAGAGTATAACGGTCTATTTTGATGCCTTAGGAATGCTCAATTCTATGTGTGCATAAGTTTTTCACGTTTCGTGCAATTCTGAACTTAACTTGGTCTATTGGCTTCTTTACCTAACGAAACGTTGCCCAAAAGCTAAACTACGAAGTTAAGACTTCTAAGAACACTAAACAAAGACTAACGGTCTATGTTGATGCCTTAGGAATGCTCAATTCTATGCATGGACAAATTTTTCACGTTTCGTGCCATTTTGAACTTAACTTGGTCTATTAGCTTCTTTACCTAACGAAACGTTGCCAAAAAGCTAAACTACGAAGTTAAGACTTCTAAGAACACTAAACAAAGACTAACGGTCTATGTTGATGCCTTAGGAATGCTCAATTCTCTGCATAGACAAGTTTTTCTCATTTCGTGCGATTTTGAACTTAACTTGGTCTGTATGCTTCTTTACCGAACGAACGTTGTCCAAAAGATAAACTAGAAAGTTAAGACTTCTAAGAACACTAAATAGAGTATAACGGTCTATTTTGATGCCTTAGGAATGCTCAATTCTATGCGTGCATAAGTTTTTCATGTTTCATGCAATTTTGAACTTAACTTGGTCTATTGGCTTCTTTACCTAACGAAACGTTGCCAAAAAGCTAAACTAGCAAGTTAAGACTCCTAAGAACACTAAATAGAGTATAACGGTCTATTTTGATGCCTTAGGAATGCTCACTTCTCTGCATAGAAAAGTTTTTCTCATTTCGTGCAATTTTGAACTTAACTTGGTCTGTTGGCTTCTTTACCGAACGAAACGTTGTCCAAAAGATAAACTAGCAAGTTAAGACTTCTAAGAACACTAAATAGAGTATAACGGTCTATTTTGATGCCTTAGGAATGCTCAATTCTATGTGTGCATAAGTTTTTCACGTTTCGTGCAATTCTGAACTTAACTTGGTCTATTGGCTTCTTTACCTAACGAAACGTTGCCCAAAAGCTAAACTACGAAGTTAAGACTTCTAAGAACACTAAACAAAGACTAACGGTCTATGTTGATGCCTTAGGAATGCTCAATTCTCTGCATAGACAAGTTTTTCTCATTTCGTGCGATTTTGAACTTAACTTGGTCTGTATGCTTCTTTACCGAACGAACGTTGTCCAAAAGATAAACTAGAAAGTTACGACTTCTAAGAACACTAAATAGAGTATAACGGTCTATTTTGATGCCTTAGGAATGCTCAATTCTATGCGTGCATAAGTTTTTCATGTTTCATGCAATTTTGAACTTAACTTGGTCTATTGGCTTCTTTACCTAACGAAACGTTGCCAAAAAGCTAAACTAGCAAGTTAAGACTCCGAAGAACACTAAATAGAGTATAACGGTCTATTTTGATGCCTTAGGAATGCTCAATTCTATGCATGGACAAGTTTTTCACGTTTCGTGCAATTTTGAACTTAACTTGGTCTATTGGCTTCTTTACCGAACGAAACGTTGTCCCAAAGCAAAACTATCAACTTAAGACTTCTAAGAACACTAAATAGAGTATCATGGTCTATTTTGACGCCTTAGGAATGCTCAATTCTATGCGTGCATAAGTTTTTCACGTTTCGTGCAATTTTAAACTTAACTTGGTCTGTTGGCTTCTTTACCGAACGAAACGTTGTCCCAAAGCTAAACTAGCAAGTTAAGACTTCTAAGAACACTAAATAGAGTATAATGGTCTAATTTGACGCCATAGGAATGCTCAATTCTATGCGTGCATAAGTTTTTCACGTTTCGTGCAATTTTCATCTTAACTTGGTCTATTGGCTTCTTTACCTAACGAAACGTTGCCCAACAGCTAAACTACGAAGTTAAGACTTCTAAGAACACTAAACAAAAACTAATGGTCTATGTTGATGCCTTAGGAATGCTCAATTCTATGCATGGACAAATTTTTCACGTTTCGTGCCATTTTGAACTTAACTTGGTCTATTAGCTTTTTTACCTAATGAAACGTTGCCCAAAAGCTAAACTAGCAAGTTAAGACTTCTAAGAACACTAAATAGAGTATAACGGTCTATTTTGATGCCTTAGGAATGCTCAATTCTATGCGTGGATAAGTTTTTCACGTTTCGTGCAATCTTGAACTTAACTGGGTCTATTGGCTTCTTTACCTAACGAAACCTTGCCCAAAAGCTACACTAGCAAGTTAAGACGTCCAAGAACACTAAATAGAGTAGAACGGTCTTTTTTGATGCCTTAGGAATGCTCACTTCTCTGCATAGAAAAGTTTTTCTCATTTCGTGCAATTTTCAACTTAACTTGGTCTGTTGGCTTCTTTACCGAACGAAACGTTGTCGAAATGATAAACTAGCAAGTTAAGACTTCTAAGAACACTAAATAGAGTATAACGGTCTATTTTGATGCCTTAGGAATGCTCAGTGTTATGTGTGCATAAGTTTTTCACGTTTCGTGCAATTTTGAACTTACCTTAGTCTATTGGCTTCTTTACCTAACGAAACGTTGCCCAAAAGCTAAACTACCAAGCTAAGACTTCAAAGAACACTAAAAAAAGTGTAACGGTCTATGTTGATGCCTTAGGAATGCACAATTCTATGCATGGACAAGTTTTTCACGTTTCGTGCAATTTTGAACTTAACTTGGTCTATTAGCTTCTTTACCTAACGAAACGTTGCCCAAAAGCTAAACTAACAAGTTAGTACTTCTTAGAATACTAAATAGAGTATAACGTTCTATTTTGATGCCTTAGGAATGCTCAATTCTATGCATAGAAAAGTTTTTCACGTGTCATGCAATTTTGAACTTAACTTGGTCTGTTTGCTTCTTTACTGAACGAAACGTTGTCCAAAAGATAAACTAGCAAGTTAAGACTTCTAAGAAAACTAAATAGAGTATAACGGTCAATTTTGATGCCTTAGGAATGCTCAATTCTATGCGTGCATAAGTTTTTCATGTTTCGTGCAATTTTGAACTTAACTTGGACTATTGGCTTCTTTGGCTAACGAAACGTTGCAAAAAAGCTAAACTAGCAAGTTAAGACTCCTAAGAACACTAAATAGAGTATAACGGTCTATTTTGACGCCTTAGGAATGCTCAATTCTATGCGCGCATAAGTTTTTCCTGTTTCGTGCAATTTTGAACTTAACTTGGTCTATTGGCTTTTTTACCTAACGAAACGTTGCCCAAAAGCTAAACTACCAAGTTAAGACTTCTAAGAACACTAAACAGAGTATAACGGCCTATTTTGATGCCTTAGGAATCCTCAATTCTACGCATGGACTAGTTTTTCACTTTTCGTGCAATTTTGAACTTAACTTGGTCTATTAGCTTCTTTACCTAACGAAACGTTGCCCAAAAGCTAAACTAGCAAGTTAAGACTTTTAAGAACACAAAATAGAGTATAACGGTCTATTTTGATGCCTTAGGAATGCTCAATTCTATGCATGGACAAGTTTTTGACGTTTCGTGCAATTTTGAACTTAACTTGGTCTATTAGCTTCTTTACCTAACGAAACGTTGCCCAAAAGCTAAACTAGCAAGTTAAGACTTCTAACAACAGTAAATAGAGTATAACGGTCTATTTTGATGCCTTCGGAATGCTCAATTCTATGCGTGCATAAGTTTTTCACGTTTCGTGCAATTTTCAACTTAACTTGGTCTGTTTCCTTCTTTACCGAACAAAACGTTGTCCAAAAGATAAAGTAGCAAGTTAAGACTTCTAAGAACACTAAATAGAGTATAACGGTCTATTTTGATGCCTTAGGAATGCTCAATTCTATGCGTGCATAAGTTTTTCATGTTTCGTGCAATTTGGAACTTAACTTGGTCTATTGGCTTCTTTACCTAACGAAACGTTGCCAAAAAGCTAAACTAGCATGTTAAGACTTCTAAGAACACTAAATAGAGTATAACGGTCTATTTTGAGGCCTTACGAATGCTCAATTGTATGCATGGACAAGTTTTTCACGTTTTGTGCAATTTTGACTTAAGTTGGTCTATTAGCTTCTTTACCTAACGAAACATTGCCCAAAAGCTAAACTAGCAAGTTAAGACTTCCAAGAACACTAAATAGAGTATAACGGTCTATTTTGATGCCTTAGGAATGCTCAATTCTATGCGTGCATAAGTTTTTCACGTTTCGTGCAATTTTGAACTTAACTTGGTCTATTGGCTTCTTTACCTAACGAAACGTTGCCCAAAAGCTAAACTACCAAGTTAATATTTCAAAGAACACTAAACAGAGTATAACGGTCTATTTTGATGCCTTAGGAATGCTCAACTCTACGCATGGACAAGTTTTTCACGTTTCGTGCCATTTTGAACTTAACTTGGTTTATTGGCTTCTTTACCTAACGTAACGTTTTCCAAAAGCTAAACTAGCAAGTTAAGACTACTAAGAACACTAAATAGAGTATAACGGTCTATTTTGATGCCTTAGGAATGCTCAATTCTCTGCAAAGACACATTTTTCTCATTTCGTGCGATTTTGAACTTAACTTGGTCTGTTTGCTTCTTTACCGAACGAACGTTGTCCAAAAGATAAACTAGAAAGTTAAGACTTCTAAGAACACTAAATAGAGTATAATGGTTTATTTTGATGTCTTACGAATGCTCAATTCTATGCGTGCATAAGTTTTTCACGTTTCGTGCAATTTTGAACCTAACTTGGTCTATTGGCTTCTTTACCTAACAAAACGTTGCCCAAAAGCTAAACTACCAAGTTAATATTTCTAAGAACACTAAACAGAGTATAACGGTCTATTTTGATGCCTTAGGAATGCTCAATTCTACGCATGGACAAGTTTTTCACGTTTCGTGCCATTTTGAACTTAACTTGGTCTATTGGCTTCTTTACCTAACGTAACGTTGTCCAAAAGCTAAACTAGCAAGTTAAGACTTCTAAGAACACTAAATAGAGTAGAACGGTCTATTTTTGATGACTTAGGAATGCTCAATTCTCTGCATAGAAAAGTTTTTCTCATTTCGTGCGATTTTGAACTTAACTTGGTCTGTTTGCTTCTTTACCGAACGAACGTTGTCCAAAAGATAAACTAGAAAGTTAAGACTTCTAAGAACACTAAATAGAGTATAACGGTCTATTTTGATGCCTTAGGAATCCTCAATTCTATGCGTGCATAAGTTTTTCACGTTTCGTGCAATTTTGAACTTAACTTGGCCTGTTTCCTTCTTTACCGAACAAAACGTTGTCCAAAAGATAAAGTAGCAAGTTAAGACTTCTAAGAACACTAAATAGAGTATAACGGTCTATTTTGATGCCTTAGGAATGCTCAATTCTATGCGTGCATAAGTTTTTCATGTTTCGTGCAATTTGGAACTTAACTTGGTCTATTGGCTTCTTTACCTAACGAAACGTTGCCAAAAAGCTAAACTAGCAAGTTAAGACTACTAAGAACACTAAATAGAGTACAACGGTCTATTTTGAGGCCTTAGGAATGCTCAATTGTATGCATGGACAAGTTTTTCACGTTTTGTGCAATTTTGACTTAAGTTGGTCTATTAGCTTCTTTACCTAACGAAACATTGCCCAAAAGCTAAACTAGCAAGTTAAGACTTCTAAGAACACTAAATATATTATAACGGTCTATTTTGATGCCTTAGGAATGCTCAATTCTATGCGTGCATAAGTTTTTCACGTTTCGTGCAATTTTGAACTTAACTTGGTCTATTGGCTTATTTACCTAACGAAACGTTGCCCAAAAGCTAAACTACCAAGTTAATATTTCTAAGAACACTAAACAGAGTATAACGGTCTATTTTGACGCTTTAGAATTGCTCAACTCTACGCATTGACAAGTTTTTCACGTTTCGTGCCATTTTGAACTTAACTTGGTCTATTGGCTTCTTTACCTAACGTAACGTTTTCCAAAAGCTAAACTAGCAAGTTAAGACTTCTAAGAACACTAAATAGAGTATAACGTTCTATTTTGATGGCTTAGGAATGCTCAATTCTCTGCATAGACAAGTTTTTCTCATTTCGTGCGATTTTGAACTTAACTTGGTCTGTTTGCTTCTTTACCGAACGAACGTTGTCCAAAAGATAAACTAGAAAGTTAAGACTTCTAAGAACACTAAATAGAGTATAACGGTCTATTTTGATGCCTTAGGAATCCTCAATTCTATGCGTGCATAAGTTTTTCACGTTTCGTGCAATTTTGAACTTAACTTGGCCTGTTTCCTTCTTTACCGAACAAAACGTTGTCCAAAAGATAAAGTAGCAAGTTAAGACTTCTAAGAACACTAAATAGAGTATAACGGTCTATTTTGATGCCTTAGGAATGCTCAATTCTATGCGTGCATAAGTTTTTCATGTTTCGTGCAATTTGGAACTTAACTTGGTCTATTGGCTTCTTTACCTAACGAAACGTTGCCAAAAAGCTAAACTAGCAAGTTAAGACTACTAAGAACACTAAATAGAGTACAACGGTCTATTTTGAGGCCTTAGGAATGCTCAATTGTATGCATGGACAAGTTTTTCACGTTTTGTGCAATTTTGACTTAAGTTGGTCTATTAGCTTCTTTACCTAACGAAACATTGCCCAAAAGCTAAACTAGCAAGTTAAGACTTCTAAGAACACTAAATATATTATAACGGTCTATTTTGATGCCTTAGGAATGCTCAATTCTATGCGTGCATAAGTTTTTCACGTTTCGTGCAATTTTGAACTTAACTTGGTCTATTGGCTTATTTACCTAACGAAACGTTGCCCAAAAGCTAAACTACCAAGTTAATATTTCTAAGAACACTAAACAGAGTATAACGGTCTATTTTGACACTTTAGAATTGCTCAACTCTACGCATTGACAAGTTTTTCACGTTTCGTGCCATTTTGAACTTAACTTGGTCTATTGGCTTCTTTACCTAACGTAACGTTTTCCAAAAGCTAAACTAGCAAGTTAAGACTTCTAAGAACACTAAATAGAGTATAACGTTCTATTTTGATGGCTTAGGAATGCTCAATTCTCTGCATAGACAAGTTTTTCTCATTTCGTGCGATTTTGAACTTAACTTGGTCTGTTTGCTTCTTTACCGAACGAACGTTGTCCAAAAGATAAACTAGAAAGTTAAGACTTCTAAGAACACTAAATAGAGTATAACGGTCTATTTTGATGCCTTACGAATGCTCAATTCTATGCGTGCATAAGTTTTTCACGTTCCGTGCAATTTTGAACTTAACTTGGTCTGTTTGCTTCTTTATCGAACGAACGTTGTCCAAAAGATAAACTAGAAAGTTAAGACTTCTAAGAACACTAAATAGAGTATAACGGTCTATTTTGATGCCTTAGGAATGCTCAATTCTATGCGTGCATAAGTTTTTCACGTTTCGTGCAATTTTCAAGTTAACTTGGTCTGTTTCCTTCTTTACCGAACAAAACGTTGTCCAAAAGATAAAGTAGCAAGTTAAGACTTCTAAGAACACTAAATAGAGTATAACGGTCTATTTTGATGCCTTAGGAATGCTCAATTCTATGCGTGCATAAGTTTTTCATGTTTCGTGCAATTTGGAACTTAACTTGGTCTATTGGCTTCTTTACCTAACGAAACGTTGCCAAAAAGCTAAACTAGCAAGTTAAGACTTCTAAGAACACTAAATAGAGTATAACGGTCTATTTTGAGACCTTAGGAATGCTCAATTGTATGCATGGACAAGTTTTTCACGTTTTGTGCAATTTTGACTTAAGTTGGTCTATTAGCTTCTTTACCTAACGAAACATTGCCCAAAAGCTAAACTAGAAAGTTAAGACTTCTAAGAACACTAAATAGAGTATAACGGTCTATTTTGATGCCTTAGGAATGCTCAATTCTATGCGTGCATAAGTTTTTCACGTTTCGTGCAATTTTGAACTTAGCTTGGTCTGTTTCCTTCTTTGCCGAACAAAACGTTGTCCAAAAGATAAAGTAGCAAGTTAAGACTTCTAAGAACACTAAATAGAGTATAACGGTCTATTTTGATGCCTTAGGAATGCTCAATTCTATGCGTGCATAAGTTTTTCATGTTTCGTGCAATTTGGAACTTAGCTTGGTCTGTTTCCTTCTTTACCGAACAAAACGTTGTCCAAAAGATAAAGTAGCAAGTTAAGACTTCTAAGAACACTAAATAGAGTATAACGGTCTATTTTGATGCCTTAGGAATGCTCAATTCTATGCGTGCATAAGTTTTTCATGTTTCGTGCAATTTGGAACTTAGCTTGGTCTATTTGCTTCTTTACCTAACGAAACGTTGCCAAAAAGCTAAACTAGCAAGTTAAGACTTCTAAGAACACTAAATAGAGTACAACGGACTATTTTGAGGCCTTATGAATGCTCAATTGTATGCATGGACAAGTTTTTCACGTTTTGTGCAATTTTGACTTAAGTTGGTCTATTAGCTTCTTTACCTAACGAAACATTGCCCAAAAGCTAAACTAGGAAGTTAAGACTTCTAAGAACACTAAATAGAGTATAACGGTCTATTTTGATGCCTTAGGAATGCTCAATTCTATGCGTGCATAAGTTTTTCACGTTTCGTGCAATTTTGAACTTAACTTGTTCTATTGGCTTCTTTACCTAACGAAACGTTGCCAAAAAGCTAAACTAGCAAGTTAAGACTTCTAAGAACACTAAATGGAGTATAATGGTCTATTTTGACGCCTTAGGAATGCTCAATTCTGTGCGTGCATAAGTTTTTCACGTTTCGTGCAATTTTGAACTTAACTTGGTCTATTGGCTTCTTTACCTAACGAAACGTTGCCCAAAAGCTAAACTACCAAGTTAATATTTCTAAGAACACTAAACAGAGTATAACGGTCTATTTTGATGCCTTATGAATGCTCAACACTACGCATGGACAAGTTTTTCACGTTTCGTGCCATTTTGAACTTAGCTTGGTCTATTGGCTTCTTTACCTAACGTAACGTTTTCCAAAAGCTAAACTAGCAAGTTAAGACTTCCAAGAACACTAAATAGAGTATAACGGTCTATTTTGATGCCTTAGGAATGCTCAATTCTCTGCATAGACAAGTTTTTCTCATTTCGTGCGATTTTGAACTTAACTTGGTCTGTTTGCTTCTTTACCGAACGAACGTTGTCCAAAAGATAAACTAGAAAGTTAAGACTTCTAAGAACACTAAATAGAGTATAACGGTCAATTTTGATGCCTTAGGAATGCTCAATTCTATGCGTGCATAAGTTTTTCATGTTTCGTGCAATTTTGAACTTAACTTGATCTATTGGCTTCTTTACCTAACGAAACGTTGCCAAAAAGCTAAACTAGCAAGTTAAGACTTATAAGAACACTAAATAGAGTATAACGGTCTATTTTGATGCCTTAGGAATGCTCAATTCTATGCATCGACAAGTTTTTCACGTTTCGTGCAATTTTGAACTTAACTTGGTCTATTGGCTTCTTTACCAAACGAAACGTTGTCCCAAAGCTAAACTAGCACGTTAAGACTTCTAAGAACACTAAATAGAGTATAACGGTCTATTTTGACGCCTTAGGAATGCTCAATTCTATGCGTGCATAAGTTTTTCACGTTTCGTGCAATTTTGAACTTAACTTGGTCTGTTGGCTTCTTTACTGAACGAAACGTTGTCCCAAAGCTAAACTAGCAAGTCAAGACTTCAAAGAACACTAAATTGAGTATAACGGTCTATTTTGACGCCATAGGAATGCTCATATCTATGCGTGCATAAGTTTTTCACGTTTCGTCCAATTTTGAACTTAACTTGGTCTATTGGCTTCTTTACCGAACGAAACGTTGCCCAAAAGCTAAACTACCAAGTTAAGACTTATAGAACACTAAATAGAGTATAACGGTCTCTTTTGATGCCTTAGGAATGCTCAATTCTATGCATCGACAAGTTTTTCACGTTTCGTGCAATTTTGAACTTAACTTGGTCTATTGGCTTCTTTACCAAACGAAACGTTGTCCCAAAGCTAAACTAGCACGTTAAGACTTCTAAGAACACTAAATAGAGTATAACGGTCTATTTTGACGCCTTAGGAATGCTCAATTCTATGCGTGCATAAGTTTTTCACGTTTCGTGCAATTTTGAACTTAACTTGGTCTGTTGGCTTCTTTACTGAACGAAACGTTGTCCCAAAGCTAAACTAGCAAGTTAAGACTTCAAAGAACACTAAATAGAGTATAACGGTCTATTTTGATGCCTTAGGAATGCTCATATCTATGCGTGCATAAGTTTTTCACGTTTCGTGCAATTTTGAACTTAACTTGGTCTATTGGCTTCTTTACCGAACGAAACGTTGCCCAAAAGCTAAACTAGCAAGTTAAGACTTTTAAGAACACAAAATAGAGTATAACGGTCTATTTTGATGCATTAGGAATGCTCAATTCTATGCTTGGACAAGTTTTTGACGTTTCGTGCAATTTTGAACTTAACTTGGTCGATTAGCTTCTTTACCTAACGAAACGTTGCCCAAAAGCTAAACTAGCAAGTTAAGACTTCTAACAACAGTAAATAGAGTATAACGGTCTATTTTGATGCCTTAGGAATGCTCAATTCTATGCGTGCATAAGTTTTTCACGTTTCGTGCAATTTTGAACTTAACTTGGTCTGTTTCCTTCTTTACCGAGCAAAACGTTGTCGAAAAGATAAAGTAGCAAGTTAAGACTTCTAAGAACACTAAATAGAGTATAACGGTCTATTTTGATGCCTTAGGAATGCTCAATTCTATGCGTGCATAAGTTTTTCATGTTTCGTGCAATTTTGAACTTAACTTGGTCTATTGGCTTCTTTACCTAACGAAACGTTGCCAAAAAGCTAAACTAGCAAGTTAAGACTTCTAAGAACACTAAATAGAGTATAACGGTCTATTTTGAGGCCTTAGGAATGCTCAATTCTATGCATGGACAAGTTTTTCACGTTTTGTGCAATTTTGACTTAAGTTGGTCTATTAGCTTCTTTACCTAACGAAAGATTTCCCAAAAGCTAAACTAGCAAGTTAAGACTTCTAAGAACAGTAAATAGAGTATAACGGTCTATTTTGATGCCTTAGGAATGCTCAATTCTATCCGTGCATAAGTTTTTCACGTTTCGTGCAATTTTTAACTTAACTTGGTCTGTTTCCTTCTTTACCGAACAAAACGTTGTCCAAAAGATAATGTAGCAAGTCAAGACTTCTAAGAACACTAAATAGAGTATAACGGTCTATTTTGATGCCTTAGGAATGCTCAATTCTATGCGTGCATAAGTTTTTCATATTTCGTGCAATTTTGAACTTAACTTGGTCTATTGGCTTGTTTACCGAACGAAGCGTTGTCCCAAAGCTAAACTAGCAAGTTAAGACTTCTAAGAACACTAAATAGAGTATAACGGTCTATTTTGACGCCTTAGGAATGCTCAATTCTATGCGTGCATAAGTTTTTCACGTTTCGTGCAATTTTGAACTTAACTTGGTCTATTGGCTTGTTTACCTAACGAAACCTTGCCCAAAAGCTAAACTAGAAAGTCAGGACTTCTAAGAACACTAAATAGAGTATAACGGTCTATTTTGATGCCTTAGGAATGCTCAATTCTATGCGTGCATAAGTTTTTCATGTTTCGTGCAATTTGGAACTTAGCTTGGTCTATTTGCTTCTTTACCTAACGAAACGTTGCCAAAAAGCTAAACTAGCAAGTTAAGACTTCTAAGAACACTAAATAGAGTACAACGGACTATTTTGAGGCCTTATGAATGCTCAATTGTATGCATGGACAAGTTTTTCACGTTTTGTGCAATTTTGACTTAAGTTGGTCTATTAGCTTCTTTACCTAACGAAACATTGCCCAAAAGCTAAACTAGGAAGTTAAGACTTCTAAGAACACTAAATAGAGTATAACGGTCTATTTTGATGCCTTAGGAATGCTCAATTCTATGCGTGCATAAGTTTTTCACGTTTCGTGCAATTTTGAACTTAACTTGTTCTATTGGCTTCTTTACCTAACGAAACGTTGCCAAAAAGCTAAACTAGCAAGTTAAGACTTCTAAGAACACTAAATGGAGTATAATGGTCTATTTTGACGCCTTAGGAATGCTCAATTCTGTGCGTGCATAAGTTTTTCACGTTTCGTGCAATTTTGAACTTAACTTGGTCTATTGGCTTCTTTACCTAACGAAACGTTGCCCAAAAGCTAAACTACCAAGTTAATATTTCTAAGAACACTAAACAGAGTATAACGGTCTATTTTGATGCCTTATGAATGCTCAACACTACGCATGGACAAGTTTTTCACGTTTCGTGCCATTTTGAACTTAGCTTGGTCTATTGGCTTCTTTACCTAACGTAACGTTTTCCAAAAGCTAAACTAGCAAGTTAAGACTTCCAAGAACACTAAATAGAGTATAACGGTCTATTTTGATGCCTTAGGAATGCTGAATTCTCTGCATAGACAAGTTTTTCTCATTTCGTGCGATTTTGAACTTAACTTGGTCTGTTTGCTTCTTTACCGAACGAACGTTGTCCAAAAGATAAACTAGAAAGTTAAGACTTCTAAGAACACTAAATAGAGTATAACGGTCAATTTTGATGCCTTAGGAATGCTCAATTCTATGCGTGCATAAGTTTTTCATGTTTCGTGCAATTTTGAACTTAACTTGATCTATTGGCTTCTTTACCTAACGAAACGTTGCCAAAAAGCTAAACTAGCAAGTTAAGACTTATAAGAACACTAAATAGAGTATAACGGTCTATTTTGATGCCTTAGGAATGCTCAATTCTATGCATCGACAAGTTTTTCACGTTTCGTGCAATTTTGAACTTAACTTGGTCTATTGGCTTCTTTACCAAACGAAACGTTGTCCCAAAGCTAAACTAGCACGTTAAGACTTCTAAGAACACTAAATAGAGTATAACGGTCTATTTTGACGCCTTAGGAATGCTCAATTCTATGCGTGCATAAGTTTTTCACGTTTCGTGCAATTTTGAACTTAACTTGGTCTGTTGGCTTCTTTACTGAACGAAACGTTGTCCCAAAGCTAAACTAGCAAGTCAAGACTTCAAAGAACACTAAATTGAGTATAACGGTCTATTTTGACGCCATAGGAATGCTCATATCTATGCGTGCATAAGTTTTTCACGTTTCGTCCAATTTTGAACTTAACTTGGTCTATTGGCTTCTTTACCGAACGAAACGTTGCCCAAAAGCTAAACTACCAAGTTAAGACTTATAGAACACTAAATAGAGTATAACGGTCTCTTTTGATGCCTTAGGAATGCTCAATTCTATGCATCGACAAGTTTTTCACGTTTCGTGCAATTTTGAACTTAACTTGGTCTATTGGCTTCTTTACCAAACGAAACGTTGTCCCAAAGCTAAACTAGCACGTTAAGACTTCTAAGAACACTAAATAGAGTATAACGGTCTATTTTGACGCCTTAGGAATGCTCAATTCTATGCGTGCATAAGTTTTTCACGTTTCGTGCAATTTTGAACTTAACTTGGTCTGTTGGCTTCTTTACTGAACGAAACGTTGTCCCAAAGCTAAACTAGCAAGTTAAGACTTCAAAGAACACTAAATAGAGTATAACGGTCTATTTTGATGCCTTAGGAATGCTCATATCTATGCGTGCATAAGTTTTTCACGTTTCGTGCAATTTTGAACTTAACTTGGTCTATTGGCTTCTTTACCGAACGAAACGTTGCCCAAAAGCTAAACTAGCAAGTTAAGACTTTTAAGAACACAAAATAGAGTATAACGGTCTATTTTGATGCATTAGGAATGCTCAATTCTATGCTTGGACAAGTTTTTGACGTTTCGTGCAATTTTGAACTTAACTTGGTCGATTAGCTTCTTTACCTAACGAAACGTTGCCCAAAAGCTAAACTAGCAAGTTAAGACTTCTAACAACAGTAAATAGAGTATAACGGTCTATTTTGATGCCTTAGGAATGCTCAATTCTATGCGTGCATAAGTTTTTCACGTTTCGTGCAATTTTGAACTTAACTTGGTCTGTTTCCTTCTTTACCGAGCAAAACGTTGTCGAAAAGATAAAGTAGCAAGTTAAGACTTCTAAGAACACTAAATAGAGTATAACGGTCTATTTTGATGCCTTAGGAATGCTCAATTCTATGCGTGCATAAGTTTTTCATGTTTCGTGCAATTTTGAACTTAACTTGGTCTATTGGCTTCTTTACCTAACGAAACGTTGCCAAAAAGCTAAACTAGCAAGTTAAGACTTCTAAGAACACTAAATAGAGTATAACGGTCTATTTTGAGGCCTTAGGAATGCTCAATTCTATGCATGGACAAGTTTTTCACGTTTTGTGCAATTTTGACTTAAGTTGGTCTATTAGCTTCTTTACCTAACGAAAGATTTCCCAAAAGCTAAACTAGCAAGTTAAGACTTCTAAGAACAGTAAATAGAGTATAACGGTCTATTTTGATGCCTTAGGAATGCTCAATTCTATCCGTGCATAAGTTTTTCACGTTTCGTGCAATTTTTAACTTAACTTGGTCTGTTTCCTTCTTTACCGAACAAAACGTTGTCCAAAAGATAATGTAGCAAGTCAAGACTTCTAAGAAC
The DNA here is from genome assembly GCF_013401445.1 of Tripterygium wilfordii. NCBI lineage: Eukaryota > Viridiplantae > Streptophyta > Magnoliopsida > Celastrales > Celastraceae > Tripterygium > Tripterygium wilfordii. Next base: position 8,001,539 of record NC_052243.1, on the reverse strand, counting down.
ACTAAATAGAGTATAACGGTCTATTTTGATGCCTTAGGAATGCTCAATTCTATGCGTGCATAAGTTTTTCATATTTCGTGCAATTTTGAACTTAACTTGGTCTATTGGCTTGTTTACCGAACGAAGCGTTGTCCCAAAGCTAAACTAGCAAGTTAAGACTTCTAAGAACACTAAATAGAGTATAACGGTCTATTTTGACGCCTTAGGAATGCTCAATTCTATGCGTGCATAAGTTTTTCACGTTTCGTGCAATTTTGAACTTAACTTGGTCTATTGGCTTGTTTACCTAACGAAACCTTGCCCAAAAGCTAAACTAGAAAGTCAGGACTTCTAAGAACACTAAATATAGTATAACGGTCTATTTTGATGCCTTAGGAATGCTCAATTCTACGCATGGACAAGGTTTTCACGTTTCGTGCCCTTTTGAACTTAACTTGGTCTATTGGCATCTTTACCTAACGTAACGTTGTCACAAAACTTAAACTGGCAAGTTAAGACTTATAAGAACACTAAATAGAGTATAACGGTCTATTTTGATGCCTTAGGAATGCTCAATTCTATGCGTGCATAAGTTTTTCACGTTTCGTGCAATTTTGAACTTAACTTGGTCTATTGCCTTTTTTACGTAACGAAACGTTGCCCAAAAGCTAAACTACCAAGTTAAGACTTCTAAGAACACTAAATAGAGTATAACGGTCTATTTTGATGCCTTAGGAATGCTCAATTCTATGCGTGCATAAGTTTTTCACGTTTCGTGCAATTTTGAACTTAACTTGGTCTGTTTGCTTCTTTACCGAACGAAACGTTGTCCAAAAGATAAACTAGCAGGATAAGACATCTAAGAACACTAAATAGAGTATAACGGTTCATTTTGATGCCTTTGGAATGGTCAATTCTATGCGTGCATAAGTTTTTCACGTTTCGTGCAATTTTTAGCTTAACTTGGTCCATTTTGATGCCTTTGGAATGGTCAATTCTATGCGTGCATAAGTTTTTCACGTTTCGTGCAATTTTGAACTTAACTTGGTCTATTGGCTTTTTTACGTAACGAAACGTTGCCCAAAAGCTAAACTACCAAGTTAAGACTTCTAAGAACACTAAATAGAGTATAACGGTCTATTTTGATGCCTTAGGAATGCTCAATTCTATGCGTGCATACGTTTTTCACGTTTCGTGCAATTTTGAACTTAACTTGGTCTGTTTGCTTCTTTACCGAACGAAACGTTGTCCAAAAGATAAACTAGCAGGTTAAGACTTCTAAGAACACTAAATAGAGTATAACGGTCCATTTTGATGCCTTAAGAATGCTCAATTCTATGCGTGCATAAGTTTTTCACGTTTCGTGCAATTTTTAGCTTCACTTGGTCTATTGGCTTCTTTGCCTATCGAAACGTTGCCCAAAAGCTAAACTACCAAGTTAAGACTTCTAAGAACACGAAATAGAGTATAACGGTCTATTTTGATACCTTAGGAATGCTCAATTCTACACGTGCATAAGTTTTTCAAGTTTCGTGCAATTTTTAGCTTAACTTGGTCTATTGGCTTCTTTGCCTAACGAAACGTTGCCCAAAAGCTAAACTACCAAGTTAAGACTTCTAAGAACACTAAATAGAGTATAACGGTCTTTTTTGATGCCTTAGGAATGCTCAATTCTATGCGTGCATAAGTTTTTCACGTTTCGTGCAATTTTGAACTTAACTTGGTCTATTGGCTTCTTTACCTAACGAAACCTTGCCCAAAAGCTAAACTAGAAAGTCAGGACTTCTAAGAACACTAAATATAGTATAACGGTCTATTTTGATGCCTTAGGAATGCTCAATTCTACGCATGGACAAGGTTTTCACGTTTCGTGCCCTTTTGAACTTAACTTGGTCTATTGGCTTCTTTACCTAACGTAACGTTGTCACAAAACTTAAACTGGCAAGTTAAGACTTATAAGAACACTAAATAGCGTACAACGGTCTATTTTGATGCCTTAGGAATGCTCAATTCTATGCGTGCATAAGTTTTTCACGTTTCGTGCAATTTTGAACTTAACTTGGTCTATTGGCTTCTTTACATAACGAAACGTTGCCCAAAAGCTAAACTACCAAGTTAACACTTCTAAGAACACTAAATAGAGTATAACGGTCTATTTTGATGTCTTAGGAATGCTCAATTCTATGCGTGCATAAGTTTTTCACGTTTCGTGCAATTTTGAACTTAACTTGGTCTGTTTGCTTCTTTACCGAACGAAACGTTGTCCAAAAGATAAACTAGCAAGTTAAGACATCTAAGAACACTAAATAGAGTATAACGGTCCATTTTGATGCCTTTGGAATGGTCAATTCTATGCGTGCATAAGTTTTTCACGTTTCGTGCAATTGTTAACTTAACTTGGTCTATTAGCTTCTTTGCCTAACGAAACGTTGCCCAAAAGCTAAACTACCAAGTTAAGACTTCTACGAACACTAAATAGAGTATAACGCTCTATTTTGATGACTTAGGAACGCTCAATTCTATGCATGGACAAGTTTTTCACGTTTCGTGCAATTTTGAACTTAACTTGGTCTATTGGCTTCTTTACCGAACGAAACGTTGTCCAAAAGATAAACTAGCAGGATAAGACATCTAAGAACACTAAATAGAGTATAACGGTCCATTTTGATGCCTTTGGAATGCTCAATTCTATGCGTGCATAAGTTTTTCACGTTTCGTGCAATTTTGAACTTAACTTGGTCTGTTTGCTTCTTTACCGAACGAAACGTTGTCCAAAAGATAAACTAGCAGGATAAGACATCTAAGAACACTAAATAGAGTATAACGGTCCATTTTGATGCCTTTGGAATGGTCAATTCTATGCGTGCATAAGTTTTTCACGTTTCGTGCAATTTTTAGCTTAACTTGGTCCATTTTGATGCCTTTGGAATGGTCAATTCTATGCGTGCATAAGTTTTTCACGTTTAGTGCAATTTTGAACTTAACTTGGTCTATTGGCTTTTTTACGTAACGAAACGTTGCCCAAAAGCTAAACTACCAAGTTAAGACTTCTAAGAACACTAAATAGAGTATAACGGTCTATTTTGATGCCTTAGGAATGCTCAATTCTATGCGTGCATAAGTTTTTCACGTTTCGTGCAATTTTGAACTTAACTTGGTCTGTTTGCTTCTTTACCGAACGAAACGTTGTCCAAAAGATAAATTAGCAGGTTAAGACTTCTAAGAACACTAAATAGAGTATAACGGTCCATTTTGATGGCTTAAGAATGCTCAATTCTATGCGTGCAAAAGTTTTTCACGTTTCGTGTAATTTTTAGCTTAACTTGGTCTATTGGCTTCTTTGCCTATCGAAACGTTGCCCAAAAGCTAAACTACCGAGTTAAGACTTCTAAGAACACGAAATAGAGTATAACGGTCTATTTTGATACCTTAGGAATGCTCAATTCTACGCGTGCATAAGTTTTTCAAGTTTCGTGCAATTTTTAGCTTAACTTGGTCTATTGGCTTCTTTGCCTAACGAAACGTTGCCCAAAAGCTAAACTACCAAGTTAAGACTTCTAAGAACACTAAATAGAGTATAACGGTCTATTTTGATGCCTTAGGAATGCTCAATTCTATTCGTGCATAAGTTTTTCACGTTTCGTGCAATTTTGAACTTAACTTGGTCTATTGGCTTCTTTACCTAACGAAACCTTGCCCAAAAGCTAAACTAGAAAGTCAGGACTTCTAAGAACACTAAATATAGTATAACGGTCTATTTTGATGCCTTAGGAATGCTCAATTCTACGCATGGACAAGGTTTTCACGTTTCGTGCCCTTTTGAACTTAACTTGGTCTATTGGCTTCTTTACCTAACGTAACGTTGTCACAAAACTTAAACTGGCAAGTTAAGACTTATAAGAACACTAAATAGAGTACAACGGTCTATTTTGATGCCTTAGGAATGCTCAATTCTATGCGTGCATAAGTTTTTCACGTTTCGTGCAAATTTGAGCTTAACTTGGTCTATTGGCTTCTTTACCTAACGAAACGTTGCCCAAAAGCTAAACTAGCAAGTTAAGACTTCTAAGAACACTAAATAGAGTATAACGGTCTATTTTGATGCCTTAGGAATGCTCAATTCTATGCGTGAATAAGTTTTTCACGTTTCGTACAATTTTGAACTTAACTTGGTCTATTGGCTTCTTTACCTAACGAAACCTTGCCCAAAAGCTAAACTAGAAAGTCAGGACTTCTAAGAACACTAAATATAGTATAACGGTCTATTTTGATGCCTTAGAAATGCTCAGTTCTACGCATTGACAAGGTTTTCACGTTTCGTGCCCTTTTGAACTTAACTTGGTCTATTGGCTTCTTTACCTAACGAAACGTTGCCCAAAAGCTAAACTAGCAAGTTAAGACTTCTAAGAACACTAAATAGAGTAAAACGGTCTATTTTGATGCCTTAGGAATGCTCAATTCTATGCATAGACAAGTTTTTCACGATTCGTGAAATTTTGAACTTAACTTGGTCTATTGGCTTCTTTACCGAGCGAAACGTTTTCCAAAAGATAGACTAGCAATTTAAGACTTCTAAGAACACTAAATAGAGCATAACGGTCTATTTTGATGCCTTAGGAATGCTCAATTCTACGCATGAACAAGTTTTTGACGTTTCGTGCCATTTTCAACTTAACTTAGTCTATTGGCTTCTTTACCTAACGTAACAGTGTCCAAAAGCTAAACTAGCAAGTTAAGACATCTAAGAACAATAAATAGAGTATAACGGTCTATTTTCATGCCTTAGGAATGCTCAATTCTATGCGTGCATAAGTTTTTCACGTTTCGAGCAATTTTGAACTTAACTTGGTCTGTTTGCTTCTTTACCGAACGAAACGTTGTCCAAAAGATAAACTAGCAGGTTAAGATTTCTAAGAACACTAAATAGAGTAGAACGGTCCATTTTGATGCCTTAAGAATGCTCAATTCTATGCGTGCATAAGTTTTTCACGTTTCGTGCAATTTTTAGCTTAACTTGGTCTATTGGCTTCTTTGCCTATCGAAACGTTGCCCAAAAGCTAAACTACCAAGTTAAGACTTCTAAGAACACGAAATAGAGTATAACGGTCTATTTTGATGCCTTAGGAATGCTCAATTCTATGCGTGCATAAGTTTTTCACGTTTCGTGCAAATTTGAGCTTAACTTGGTCTATTGGCTTCTTTACCTAACGAAACGTTGCCCAAAAGCTAAACTAGCAAGTTAAGACTTCTAAGAACACTAAATAGAGTATAACGGTCTATTTTGATGCCTTAGGAATGCTCAATTCTATGCGTGAATAAGTTTTTCACGTTTCGTACAATTTTGAACTTAACTTGGTCTATTGGCTTCTTTACCTAACGAAACCTTGCCCAAAAGCTAAACTAGAAAGTCAGGACTTCTAAGAACACTAAATATAGTATAACGGTCTATTTTGATGCCTTAGAAATGCTCAATTCTACGCATTGACAAGGTTTTCACGTTTCGTGCCCTTTTGAACTTAACTTGGTCTATTGGCTTCTTTACCTAACGTAACGTTGTCACAAAACTTAAACTGGCAAGTTAAGACTTATAAGAACACTAAAAAGAGTATAACGGTCTATTTTGCTGCCTTAGGGGTGCTCAATTCAATGCGTGCATAAGTATTTCACGTTTCGTGCAATTTTCAACTTAACTTGGTCTATTGGCTTCTTTATCTAACGAAACGTTGCCCAAAAGCTAAACTACCAAGTTAAGACATCTAAGAACACTAAATAGAGTATAACGGTCTATTTTGATGCCTTAGGAATGCTCAATTCTATGCGTGCATAAGTTTTTCACGTTTCGTGCAATTTTGAGCTTAACTTGGTCTATTGGCTTCTTTACCTAACGAAACGTTGCCCAAAAGCTAAACTACCAAGTTAAGACTTCTAAGAACACTAAATAGAGTATAACGGTCTATTTTGATGCCTTAGGAATGCTCAATTCTATGCGTGCATAAGTTTTTCACGTTTCGTGCAATTTTGAGCTTAACTTGGTCTATTGGCTTCTTTACCGAACGAAACGTTGTCCAAAAGATAAACTAGCAGGTTAAGACTTCTAAGAACACTAAATAGAGTATAATGGTCCATTTTGATGCCTTAAGAATGCTCAATTCTATGCGTGCATAAGTTTTTCACGTTTCGTGCAATTTTTAGCTTAACTTGGTCTATTGGCATCTTTACCTAACGAAACGTTGTCCAAAAGATAAACTAGCAGTTTAAGACTTCTAAGAACACTAAATAGAGTATAATGGTCCATTTTGATGCCTTAAGAATGCTAAATTCTATGCGTGCATAAGTTTTTCAAGTTTCGTGCAATTTTTAGCTTAACTTGGTCTATTGGCTTCTTTGCCTAACGAAACGTTGCCCAAAAGCTAAACTACCAAGTTAAGACTTCTAAGAACACTAAATAGAGTATAACGGTCTATTTTGATGCCTTAGGAATGCTCAATTCTATGCGTGCATAAGTTTTTCACGTTTCGTGCAATTTTGAACTTAACTTGGTCTATTGGCTTCTTTACCTAACGAAACCTTGCCCAAAAGCTAAACTAGAAAGTCAGGACTTCTAAGAACACTAAATATAGTATAACGGTCTATTTTGATGCCTTAGGAATGCTCAATTCTACGCATGGACAAGGTTTTCACGTTTCGTGCCCTTTTGAACTTAACTTGGTCTATTGGCATCTTTACCTAACGTAACGTTGTCACAAAACTTAAACTGGCAAGTTAAGACTTATAAGAACACTAAATAGAGTATAACGGTCTATTTTGATGCCTTAGGAATGCTCAATTCTATGCGTGCATAAGTTTTTCACGTTTCGTGCAATTTTGAACTTAACTTGGTCTATTGGCTTCTTTACGTAACGAAACGTTGCCCAAAAGCTAAACTACCAAGTTAAGACTTCTAAGAACACTAAATAGAGTATAACGGTCTATTTTGATGCCTTAGGAATGCTCAATTCTATGCGTGCATAAGTTTTTCACGTTTCGTGTAAATTTGAGCTTAACTTACTCTATTGGCTTCTTTACCTAACGAAACGTTGCCCAAAAGCTAAACTAGCAAGTTAAGACTTCTAAGAACACTAAATATAGTATAACGGTCTATTTTGATGCCTTAGGAATGCTCAATTATATGCGTGAATAAGTTTTTCACGTTTCGTGCAATTTTGAACTTAACTTGGTCTATTGGCTTCTTTACCTAACGAAACCTTGCCCAAAAGCTAAACTAGAAAGTCAGGACTTCTAAGAACACTAAATATAGTATAACGGTCTATTTTGATGCCTTAGAAATGCTCAATTCTACGCATAGACAAGGTTTTCACGTTTCGTGCCCTTTTGAACTTAACATGGTCTATTGGCTTCTTTACCTAACGTAACGTTGTCACAAAACTTAAACTGGCAAGTTAAGATTTATAAGAACACTAAATAGAGTATAACGGTCTATTTTGATGCCTCAGGAATGCTCAATTCTATGCGTGCATAAGTTTTTCACGTTTCGTGCAATTTTGAGCTTAACTTGGTCTATTGCCTTCTTTACCTAACGAAACGTTGCCCAAAAGCTAAACTAGCAAGTTAAGACTTCTAAGAACACTAAATAGAGTATAACGGTCTATTCTGATGCCTTAGGAATGCTCAATTCTATGCGTGCATAAGTTTTTCACGTTTCGTGCAATTTTGAACTTAACTTGGTCTGTTTGCTTCTTTACCGAACGAAACGTTGTCCAAAAGATAAACTAGCAGTTTAGGACTTCTAAGAACACTAAATAGAGTATAATGGTCCATTTTGATGCCTTAAGAATGCTCAATTCTATGCGTGCATAAGTTTTTCAAGTTTCGTGCAATTTTTAGCTTAACTTGGTCTATTGGCTTCTTTGCCTAACGAAACGTTGCCCAAAAGCTAAACTGCCAAGTTAAGACTTTTAAGAACACTAAATAGAGTATAACGGTCTATTTTGATTCCTTAGGAATGCTCAATTCTATGCATGCATAAGTTTTTCACGTTTCGTGCAATTTTGAACTTAACTTGGTCTATTGGCTTCTTTACCTAACGAAACCTTGCCCAAAAGCTAAACTAGAAAGTCAGGACTTCTAAGAACACTAAATATAGTATAACGGTCTATTTTGATGCCTTAGGAATGCTCAATTCTACGCATGGACAAGGTTTTCACGTTTCGTCCCCTTTTGAACTTAACTTGGTCTATTGGCTTCTTTACCTAACGTAACGTTGTCACAAAACTTAAACTGGAAAGTTAAGACTTATAAGAACACTAAATAGAGTATAACGGTCTATTTTGATGCCTTAGGAATGCTCAATTCTATGCGTGCATAAGTTTTTCACGTTTCGTGCAATTTTGAACTTAACTTGGTCTATTGGCTTCTTTACGAAACGAAACGTTGCCCAAAAGCTAAACTACCAAGTTAAGACTTCTAAGAACATGAAATAGAGTATAACGGTCTATTTTGAAGCCTTAGGAATGCTCAATTCTATGCGTGCATAAGTTTTTCACGTTTCGTGCAATTTTGAGCTTAACTTGGTCTATTGGCTTCTTTACCTAACGAAACGTTGCCCAAAAGCTAAACTACCAAGTTAAGACTTCTAAGAACACTAAATAGAGTATAACGGTCTATTTTGATGCCTTAGGAATGCTCAATTCTATGCGTGCATAAGTTTTTCACGTTTCGTGCAATTTTGAGCTTAACTTGGTCTATTGGCTTCTTTACCGAACGAAACGTTGTCCAAAAGATAAACTAGCAGGTTAAGACTTCTAAGAACACTAAATAGAGTATAACGGTCCATTTTGATGCCTTTGGAATGGTCAATTCTATGCGTGCATAAGTTTTTCACGTTTCGTGCAATTTTTAGCTTAACTTGGTCTATTGGCTTCTTTGCCTAACGAAACGTTGCCCAAAAGCTAAACTACCAAGTTAAGACTTCTAAGAACACGAAATAGAGTATAACGGTCTATTTTGAAGCCTTAGGAATGCTCAATTCTATGCGTGCATAAGTTTTTCACGTTTCGTGCAATTTTGAGCTTAACTTGGTCTATTGGCTTCTTTACCTAACGAAACGTTGCCCAAAAGCTAAACTACCAAGTTAAGACTTCTAAGAACACTAAATAGAGTATAACGGTCTATTTTGATGCCTTAGGAATGCTCAATTCTACGCATTGACAAGGTTTTCACGTTTCGTGCCCTTTTGAACTTAACTTGGTCTATTGGCTTCTTTACCTAACGTAACGTTGTCACAAAACTAAAACTGCCAAGTTAAGACTTATAAGAACACTAAATAGAGTATAACGGTCTATTTTGATGCCTTAGGAATGCTCAATTCTATGCGTGCATAAGTTTTTCACGTTTCGTGCAATTTTGAACTTAACTTGGTCTATTGGCTTCTTTACGTAACGAAACGTTGCCCAAAAGCTAAACTACCAAGTTAAGACTTCTAAGAACACGAAATAGAGTATAACGGTCTATTTTGAAGCCTTTGGAATGCTCAATTCTATGCGTGCATAAGTTTTTCACGTTTCGTGCAATTTTGAACTTAACTTGGTCTGTTTGCTTTTTTACCGAACGAAACGTTGTCCAAAAGATAAACTAGCAGGTTAAGACTTCTAAGAACACTAAATAGAGTATAACGGTCCATTTTGATGCCTTTGGAATGGTCAATTCTATGCGTGCATAAGTTTTTCACGTTTCGTGCAATTTTTAGCTTAACTTGGTCTATTGGCTTCTTTGCCTAACGAAACGTTGCCCAAAAGCTAAACTACCAAGTTAAGACTTCTAAGAACACAAAATAGAGTATAACGGTCTATTTTGAAGCCTTAGGAATGCTCAATTCTATGCGTGCATAAGTTTTTCACGTTTCGTGCAATTTTGAGCTTAACTTGGTCTATTGGCTTCTTTACCTAACGAAACGTTGCCCAAAAGCTAAACTACCAAGTTAAGACTTCTAAGAACACTAAATAGAGTATAACGGTCTATTTTGATGCCTTAGGAATGCTCAATTCTATGCGTGCATAAGTTTTTCACGTTTCGTGCGATTTTGAGCTTAACTTGGTCTATTGGCTTCTTTACCGAACGAAACGTTGTCCAAAAGATAAACTAGCAGGTTAAGACTTCTAAGAACACTAAATAGAGTATAATGGTCCATTTTGATGCCTTAAGAATGCTCAATTTTATGCGTGCATAAGTTTTTCACGTTTCGTGCAATTTTTAGCTTAACTTGGTCTATTGGCTTCTTTGCCTAACGAAACGTTGCCCAAAAGCTAAACTACCAAGTTAAGACTTCTAAGAACACTAAATAGAGTATAACGGTCAATTTTGATGCCTTAGGAATGCTCAATTCTATGCATGCATAAGTTTTTCACGTTTCGTGCAATTTTGAACTTAACTTGGTCTATTGGCTTCTTTACCTAACGAAACCTTGCCCAAAAGCTAAACTAGAAAGTCAGGACTTCTAAGAACACTAAATACAGTATAACGGTCTATTTTGATGCCTTAGGAATGCTCAATTCTACGCATGGACAAGGTTTTCACGTTTCGTGCCCTTTTGAACTTAACATGGTCTATTGGCTTCTTTACCTAACGTAACGTTGTCACAAAACTTAAACTGGCAAGTTAAGATTTATAAGAACACTAAATAGAGTATAACGGTGTATTTTGATGCCTTAGGAATGCTCAATTCTATGCGTGCATAAGTTTTTCACGTTTCGTGCAATTTTGAGCTTAACTTGGTCTATTGCCTTCTTTACCTAACGAAACGTTGCCCAAAAGCTAAACTAGCAAGTTAAGACTTCTAAGAACACTAAATAGAGTATAACGGTCTATTTTGATGCCTTAGGAATGCTCAATTCTATGCGTGCATAAGTTTTTCACGTTTCGTGCGATTTTGAGCTTAACTTGGTCTATTGGCTTCTTTACCGAACGAAACGTTGTCCAAAAGATAAACTAGCAGGTTAAGACTTCTAAGAACACTAAATAGAGTATAATGGTCCATTTTGATGCCTTAAGAATGCTCAATTTTATGCGTGCATAAGTTTTTCACGTTTCGTGCAATTTTTAGCTTAACTTGGTCTATTGGCTTCTTTGCCTAACGAAACGTTGCCCAAAAGCTAAACTACCAAGTTAAGACTTCTAAGAACACTAAATAGAGTATAACGGTCAATTTTGATGCCTTAGGAATGCTCAATTCTATGCATGCATAAGTTTTTCACGTTTCGTGCAATTTTGAACTTAACTTGGTCTATTGGCTTCTTTACCTAACGAAACCTTGCCCAAAAGCTAAACTAGAAAGTCAGGACTTCTAAGAACACTAAATACAGTATAACGGTCTATTTTGATGCCTTAGGAATGCTCAATTCTACGCATGGACAAGGTTTTCACGTTTCGTGCCCTTTTGAACTTAACATGGTCTATTGGCTTCTTTACCTAACGTAACGTTGTCACAAAACTTAAACTGGCAAGTTAAGATTTATAAGAACACTAAATAGAGTATAACGGTGTATTTTGATGCCTTAGGAATGCTCAATTCTATGCGTGCATAAGTTTTTCACGTTTCGTGCAATTTTGAGCTTAACTTGGTCTATTGCCTTCTTTACCTAACGAAACGTTGCCCAAAAGCTAAACTAGCAAGTTAAGACTTCTAAGAACACTAAATAGAGTATAACGGTCTATTCTGATGCCTTAGGAATGCTCAATTCTATGCGTGCATAAGTTTTTCACGTTTCGTGCAATTTTGAACTTAACTTGGTCTGTTTGCTTCTTTACCGAACGAAACGTTGTCCAAAAGATAAACTAGCAGTTTAAGACTTCTAAGAACACTAAATAGAGTATAATGGTCCATTTTGATGCCTTAAGAATGCTCAATTCTATGCGTGCATAAGTTTTTCACGTTTCGTGCAATTTTTAGCTTAACTTGGTCTATTGGCTTCTTTGCCTAACGAAACGTTGCCCAAAAGCTAAACTACCAAGTTAAGACTTCTAAGAACACTAAATAGAGTATAACGGTCAATTTTGATGCCTTAGGAATGCTCAATTCTATGCATGCATAAGTTTTTCACGTTTCGTGCAATTTTGAACTTAACTTGGTCTATTGGCTTCTTTACCTAACGAAACCTTGCCCAAAAGCTAAACTAGAAAGTCAGGACTTCTAAGAACACTAAATATAGTATAACGGTCTATTTTGATGCCTTAGGAATGCTCAATTCTACGCATGGACAAGGTTTTCACGTTTCGTCCCCTTTTGAACTTAACTTGGTCTATTGGCTTCTTTACCTAACGTAACGTTGTCACAAAACTTAAACTGGCAAGTTAAGACTTATAAGAACACTAAATAGAGTATAACGGTCTATTTTGATGCCTTAGGAATGCTCAATTCTATGCGTGCATAAGTTTTTCACGTTTCGTGCAATTTTGAACTTAACTTGGTCTATTGGCTTCTTTACGTAACGAAACGTTGCCCAAAAGCTAAACTACCAAGTTAAGACTTCTAAGAACACGAAATAGAGTATAACGGTCTATTTTGAAGCCTTAGGAATGCTCAATTCTATGCGTGCATAAGTTTTTCACGTTTCGTGCAATTTTGAGCTTAACTTGGTCTATTGGCTTCTTTACCTAACGAAACGTTGCCCAAGAGCTAAACTACCAAGTTAAGACTTCTAAGAACACTAAATAGAGTATAACGGTCTATTTTGATGCCTTAGGAATGCTCAATTCTATGCGTGCATAAGTTTTTCACGTTTCGTGCAATTTTGAGCTTAACTTGGTCTATTGGCTTCTTTACCGAACGAAACGTTGTCCAAAAGATAAACTAGCAGGTTAAGACTTCTAAGAACACTAAATAGAGTATAACGGTCCATTTTGATGCCTTTGGAATGGTCAATTCTATGCGTGCATAAGTTTTTCACGTTTCGTGCAATTTTTAGCTTAACTTGGTCAATTGGCTTCTTTGCCTAACGAAACGTTGCCCAAAAGCTAAACTACCAAGTTAAGACTTCTAAGAACACGAAATAGAGTATAACGGTCTATTTTGAAGCCTTAGGAATGCTCAATTCTATGCGTGCATAAGTTTTTCACGTTTCGTGCAATTTTGAGCTTAACTTGGTCTATTGGCTTCTTTACCTAACGAAACGTTGCCCAAAAGCTAAACTACCAAGTTAAGACTTCTAAGAACACTAAATAGAGTATAACGGTCTATTTTGATGCCTTAGGAATGCTCAATTCTACGCATTGACAAGGTTTTCACGTTTCGTGCCCTTTTGAACTTAACTTGGTCTATTGGCTTCTTTACCTAACGTAACGTTGTCACAAAACTTAAACTGGCAAGTTAAGACTTATAAGAACACTAAAAAGAGTATAATGGTCTATTTTGCTGCCTTAGGGATGCTCAATTCTATGCGTGCATAAGTATTTCACGTTTCGTCCAATTTTCAACTTAACTTGGTCTATTGGCTTCTTTATCTAACGAAACGTTGCCCAAAAGCTAAACTACCAAGTTAAGACATCTAAGAACACTAAATAGAGTATAACGGTCTATTTTGATGCCTTAGGAATGCTCAATTCTATGCGTGCATAAGTTTTTCACGTTTCGTGCAATTTTGAACTTAACTTGGTCTGTTTGCTTTTTTACCGAACGAAACGTTGTCCAAAAGATAAACTAGCAGGTTAAGACTTCTAAGAACACTAAATAGAGTATAACGGTCCATTTTGATGCCTTTGGAATGGTCAATTCTATGCGTGCATAAGTTTTTCACGTTTCGTGCAATTTTTAGCTTAACTTGGTCTATTGGCTTCTTTGCCTAACGAAACGTTGCCCAAAAGCTAAACTACCAAGTTAAGACTTCTAAGACCACGAAATAGAGTATAACGGTCTATTTTGAAGCCTTAGGAATGCTCAATTCTATGCGTGCATAAGTTTTTCACGTTTCGTGCAATTTTGAGCTTAACTTGGTCTATTGGCTTCTTTACCTAACGAAACGTTGCCCAAAAGCTAAACTACCAAGTTAAGACTTCTAAGAACACTAAATAGAGTATAACGGTCTATTTTGATGCCTTTGGAATGGTCAATTCTATGCGTGCATAAGTTTTTCACGTTTCTTGCAATTTTTAGCTTAACTTGGTCTATTAGCTTCTTTGCCTAACGAAACGTTGCCCAAAAGCTAAACTACCAAGTTAAGACTTCTAAGAACACTAAATAGAGTATAACGGTCTATTTTGACGCCTTAGGAATGCTCAATTCTATGCGTGCATAAGTTTTTCACGTTTCGTGCAATTTTGAGCTTAACTTGGTCTATTGGCTTCTTTACCGAACCAAACGTTGTCCAAAAGATAAACTAGCAGGTTAAGACTTCTAAGAACACTAAATAGAGTATAACGGTCCATTTTGATGCCTTTGGAATGGTCAATTCTATGCGTGCATAAGTTTTTCACGTTTCGTGCAATTTTTAGCTTAACTTGGTCTATTGGCTTCTTTGCCTAACGAAACGTTGCCCAAAAGCTAAACTACCAAGTTAAGACTTCTAAGAACACGAAATAGAGTATAACGGTCTATTTTGAAGCCTTAGGAATGCTCAATTCTATGCGTGCATAAGTTTTTCACGTTTCGTGCAATTTTGAGCTTAACTTGGTCTATTGGCTTCTTTACCTAACGAAACGTTGCCCAAAAGCTAAACTACCAAGTTAAGACTTCTAAGAACACTAAATAGAGTATAACGGTCTATTTTGATGCCTTAGGAATGCTCAATTCTATGCGTGCATAAGTTTTTCACGTTTCGTGCAATTTTGAGCTTAACTTGGTCTATTGGCTTCTTTACCGAACGAAACGTTGTCCAAAAGATAAACTAGCAGGTTAAGACTTCTAAGAACACTAAATAGAGTATAATGGTCCATTTTGATGCCTTAAGAATGCTCAATTCTATGCGTGCATAAGTTTTTCACGTTTCGTGCAATTTTTAGCTTAACTTGGTCTATTGGCTTCTTTGCCTAACGAAACGTTGCCGAAAAGCTAAACTACCAAGTTAAGACTTCTAAGAACACTAAATAGAGTATAACGGTCAATTTTGATGCCTTAGGAATGCTCAATTCTATGCATGCATAAGTTTTTCACGTTTCGTGCAATTTTGAACTTAACTTGGTCTATTGGCTTCTTTACCGAACGAAACGTTGTCCAAAAGATAAACTAGCAGGTTAAGACTTCTAAGAACACTAAATAGAGTATAATGGTCCATTTTGATGCCTTAAGAATGCTCAATTCTATGCGTGCATAAGTTTTTCACGTTTCGTGCAATTTTTAGCTTAACTTGGTCTATTGGCTTCTTTGCCTAACGAAACGTTGCCGAAAAGCTAAACTACCAAGTTAA
The DNA here is from genome assembly GCF_013401445.1 of Tripterygium wilfordii. Taxonomy (NCBI): domain Eukaryota; kingdom Viridiplantae; phylum Streptophyta; class Magnoliopsida; order Celastrales; family Celastraceae; genus Tripterygium; species Tripterygium wilfordii. Next base: position 7,986,168 of record NC_052243.1, on the reverse strand, counting down.
GACTTCTAAGAACACTAAATAGAGTATAACGGTCAATTTTGATGCCTTAGGAATGCTCAATTCTATGCATGCATAAGTTTTTCACGTTTCGTGCAATTTTGAACTTAACTTGGTCTATTGGCTTCTTTACCTAACGAAACCTTGCCCAAAAGCTAAGCTAGAAAGTCAGGACTTCTAAGAACACTAAATATAGTATAACGGTCTATTTTGATGCCTTAGGAATGCTCAATTCTACGCATGGACAAGGTTTTCACGTTTCGTGCCCTTTTGAACTTAACATGGTCTATTGGCTTCTTTACCTAACGTAACGTTGTCACAAAACTTAAACTCGCAAGTTATGATTTATAAGAACACTAAATAGAGTATCACGGTCTATTTTGATGCCTTAGGAATGCTCAATTCTATGCGTGCATAAGTTTTTCACGTTTCGTGCAATTTTGAGCTTAACTTGGTCTATTGCCTTCTTTACCTAACGAAACGTTGCCCAAAAGCTAAACTAGCAAGTTTAGACTTCTAAGAACACTAAATAGAGTATAACGGTCTATTCTGATGCCTTAGGAATGCTCAATTCTATGCGTGCATAAGTTTTTCACGTTTCGTGCAATTTTGAACTTAACTTGGTCTGTTTGCTTCTATACCGAACGAAACGTTGTCCAAAAGATAAACTACCAGTTTAAGACTTTCAAGAACACTAAATAGAGTATAATGGTCCATTTTGATGCCTTAAGAATGCTCAATTCTATGCGTGCATAAGTTTTTCAAGTTTCGTGCAATTTTTAGCTTAACTTGGTCTATTGGCTTCTTTGCCTAACGAAACGTTGCCCAAAAGCTAAACTGCCAAGTTAAGACTTTTAAGAACACTAAATAGAGTATAACGGTCTATTTTGATTCCTTAGGAATGCTCAATTCTATGCATGCATAAGTTTTTCACGTTTCGTGCAATTTTGAACTTAACTTGGTCTATTGGCTTCTTTACCTAACGAAACCTTGCCCAAAAGCTAAACTAGAAAGTCAGGACTTCTAAGAACACTAAATATAGTATAACGGTCTATTTTGATGCCTTAGGAATGCTCAATTCTACGCATGGACAAGGTTTTCACGTTTCGTCCCCTTTTGAACTTAACTTGGTCTATTGGCTTCTTTACCTAACGTAACGTTGTCACAAAACTTAAACTGGCAAGTTAAGACTTATAAGAACACTAAATAGAGTATAACGGTCTATTTTGATGCCTTAGGAATGCTCAATTCTATGCGTGCATAAGTTTTTCACGTTTCGTGCAATTTTGAACTTAACTTGGTCTATTGGCTTTTTTACGTAACGAAACGTTGCCCAAAAGCTAAACTACCAAGTTAAGACTTCTAAGAACACTAAATAGAGTATAACGGTCTATTTTGATGCCTTAGGAATGCTCAATTCTATGCGTGCATAAGTTTTTCACGTTTCGTGCAATTTTGAACTTAACTTGGTCTGTTTGCTTCTTTACCGAACGAAACGTTGTCCAAAAGATAAACTAGCAGGTTAAGACATCTAAGAACACTAAATAGAGTATAACGGTCCATTTTGATGCCTTTGGAATGGTCAATTCTATGCGTGCATAAGTTTTTCACGTTTCTTACAATTTTTAGCTTAACTTGGTCTATTAGCTTCTTTGCCTAACGAAACATTGCCCAAAAGCTAAACTACCACGTTAAGACTTCTAAGAATACTAAATAGAGTATAACGGTCTATTTTGACGCCTTAGGAATGCTCAATTCTATGCGTGCATAAGTTTTTCACGTTTCGTGCAATTTTGAGCTTAACTTGGTCTATTGGCTTCTTTACCTAACGAAACGTTGCCCAAAAGCTAAACTAGCAAGTTAAGACTTCTAAGAACACTAAATAGAGTATAACGGTCTATTTTGATGCCTTAGGAATGCTCAATTCTATGCATAGACAAGTTTTTCACGTTTCGTGAAATTTTGAACTTAACTTGGTCTATTGGCTTCTTTACCGAACGAAACATTGCCCAAAAGATAAACTAGCAGGTTAAGACTTCTAAGAACACTAAATAGAGTATAACGGTCTATTTTTATGCCTTAGGAATGCTCAATTCTATGCGTGCATAAGTTTTTCACGTTTCGTGCAATTTTGAGCTTAACTTGGTCTATTGGCTTCTTTACCGAACGAAACGTTGTCCAAAAGATAAACTAGCAGGTTAAGACTTCTAAGAACACTAAATAGAGTATAATGGTCCATTTTGATGCCTTAAGAATGCTCAATTCTATGCGTGCATAAGTTTTTCACGTTTCGTGCAATTTTGAACTTAACTTGGTCTATTGGCTTCTTTACGTAACGAAACGTTGCCCAAAAGCTAAACTACCAAGTTAAGACTTCTAAGAACACTAAATAGAGTATAACGGTCTATTTTGATGCCTTAGGAATGCTCAATTCTATGCGTGCATAAGTTTTTCACGTTTCGTGCAATTTTGAACTTATCTTGGTCTGTTTGCTTCTTTACCGAACGAAACGTTCTGCAAAAGATAAACTAGCAGGTTAAGACATCTAAGAACACTAAATAGAGTATAACGGTCTATTTTGATGCCTTAGGAATGCTCAATTCTATGCTTGCATAAGTTTTTCACGTTTCGTGCAAATTTGAGCTTAACTTGGTCTATTGGCTTCTTTACCTAACGAAACGTTGCCCAAAAGCTAAACTACCAAGTTAAGACTTCTAAGAACACTAAATATAGTATAACGGTCTATTTTGATGCCATAGGAATGCTCAATTCTATGCGTGAATAAGTTTTTCACGTTTCGTGCAATTTTGAACTTAACTTGGTCTATTGGCTTCTTTACCTAACGAAACCTTGCCCAAAAGCTAAACTAGAAAGTCAGGACTTCAAAGAACACTAAATATAGTATAACGGTCTATTTTGATGCCTTAGAAATGCTCAATTCTACGCATTGACAAGGTTTTCACGTTTCGTGCCCTTTTGAACTTAACTTGGTCTATTGGCTTCTTTACCTAACGTAACGTTGTCACAAAACTTAAACTGGCAAGTTAAGACTTATAAGAACACTAAAAAGAGTATAACGGTCTATTTTTCTGCCTTAGGGATGCTCAATTCTATGCGTGCATAAGTATTTCACGTTTCGTCCAATTTTCAACTTAACTTGGTCTATTGGCTTCTTTATCTAACGAAACGTTGCCCAAAAGCTAAACTACCAAGTTAAGACATCTAAGAACACTAAATAGAGTATAACGGTCTATTTTGATGCTTTAGGAATGCTCAATTCTACGCGTGCATAAGTTTTTCACGTTTCGTGCAATTTTGAACTTAACTTGGTCTGTTTGCTTTTTTACCGAACGAAACGTTGTCCAAAAGATAAACTAGCAGGTTAAGACTTCTAAGAACACTAAATAGAGTATAACGGTCCATTTTGATGCCTTTGGAATGCTCAATTCTATGCGTGCATAAGTTTTTCACGTTCCGTGCAATTTTTAGCTTAACTTGGTCTATTGGCTTCTTTGCCTAACGAAACGTTGCCCAAAAGCTAAACTACCAAGTTAAGACTTCTAAGAACACGAAATAGAGTATAACGGTCTATTTTGATTCCTTAGGAATGCTCAATTCTATGCATGCATAAGTTTTTCACGTTTCGTGCAATTTTGAACTTAACTTGGTCTATTGGCTTCTTTACCTAACGAAACCTTGCCCAAAAGCTAAACTAGAAAGTCAGGACTTCTAAGAACACTAAATATAGTATAACGGTCTATTTTGATGCCTTAGGAATGCTCAATTCTACGCATGGACAAGGTTTTCACGTTTCGTCCCCTTTTGAACTTAACTTGGTCTATTGGCTTCTTTACCTAACGTAACGTTGTCACAAAACTTAAACTGGCAAGTTAAGACTTATAAGAACACTAAATAGAGTATAACGGTCTATTTTGATGCCTTAGGAATGCTCAATTCTATGCGTGCATAAGTTTTTCACGTTTCGTGCAATTTTGAACTTAACTTGGTCTATTGGCTTTTTTACGTAACGAAACGTTGCCCAAAAGCTAAACTACCAAGTTAAGACTTCTAAGAACACTAAATAGAGTATAACGGTCTATTTTGATGCCTTAGGAATGCTCAATTCTATGCGTGCATAAGTTTTTCACGTTTCGTGCAATTTTGAACTTAACTTGGTCTGTTTGCTTCTTTACCGAACGAAACGTTGTCCAAAAGATAAACTAGCAGGTTAAGACATCTAAGAACACTAAATAGAGTATAACGGTCCATTTTGATGCCTTTGGAATGGTCAATTCTATGCGTGCATAAGTTTTTCACGTTTCTTACAATTTTTAGCTTAACTTGGTCTATTAGCTTCTTTGCCTAACGAAACATTGCCCAAAAGCTAAACTACCACGTTAAGACTTCTAAGAATACTAAATAGAGTATAACGGTCTATTTTGACGCCTTAGGAATGCTCAATTCTATGCGTGCATAAGTTTTTCACGTTTCGTGCAATTTTGAGCTTAACTTGGTCTATTGGCTTCTTTACCTAACGAAACGTTGCCCAAAAGCTAAACTAGCAAGTTAAGACTTCTAAGAACACTAAATAGAGTATAACGGTCTATTTTGATGCCTTAGGAATGCTCAATTCTATGCATAGACAAGTTTTTCACGTTTCGTGAAATTTTGAACTTAACTTGGTCTATTGGCTTCTTTACCGAACGAAACATTGCCCAAAAGATAAACTAGCAGGTTAAGACTTCTAAGAACACTAAATAGAGTATAACGGTCTATTTTTATGCCTTAGGAATGCTCAATTCTATGCGTGCATAAGTTTTTCACGTTTCGTGCAATTTTGAGCTTAACTTGGTCTATTGGCTTCTTTACCGAACGAAACGTTGTCCAAAAGATAAACTAGCAGGTTAAGACTTCTAAGAACACTAAATAGAGTATAATGGTCCATTTTGATGCCTTAAGAATGCTCAATTCTATGCGTGCATAAGTTTTTCACGTTTCGTGCAATTTTGAACTTAACTTGGTCTATTGGCTTCTTTACGTAACGAAACGTTGCCCAAAAGCTAAACTACCAAGTTAAGACTTCTAAGAACACTAAATAGAGTATAACGGTCTATTTTGATGCCTTAGGAATGCTCAATTCTATGCGTGCATAAGTTTTTCACGTTTCGTGCAATTTTGAACTTATCTTGGTCTGTTTGCTTCTTTACCGAACGAAACGTTCTGCAAAAGATAAACTAGCAGGTTAAGACATCTAAGAACACTAAATAGAGTATAACGGTCTATTTTGATGCCTTAGGAATGCTCAATTCTATGCTTGCATAAGTTTTTCACGTTTCGTGCAAATTTGAGCTTAACTTGGTCTATTGGCTTCTTTACCTAACGAAACGTTGCCCAAAAGCTAAACTACCAAGTTAAGACTTCTAAGAACACTAAATATAGTATAACGGTCTATTTTGATGCCATAGGAATGCTCAATTCTATGCGTGAATAAGTTTTTCACGTTTCGTGCAATTTTGAACTTAACTTGGTCTATTGGCTTCTTTACCTAACGAAACCTTGCCCAAAAGCTAAACTAGAAAGTCAGGACTTCAAAGAACACTAAATATAGTATAACGGTCTATTTTGATGCCTTAGAAATGCTCAATTCTACGCATTGACAAGGTTTTCACGTTTCGTGCCCTTTTGAACTTAACTTGGTCTATTGGCTTCTTTACCTAACGTAACGTTGTCACAAAACTTAAACTGGCAAGTTAAGACTTATAAGAACACTAAAAAGAGTATAACGGTCTATTTTTCTGCCTTAGGGATGCTCAATTCTATGCGTGCATAAGTATTTCACGTTTCGTCCAATTTTCAACTTAACTTGGTCTATTGGCTTCTTTATCTAACGAAACGTTGCCCAAAAGCTAAACTACCAAGTTAAGACATCTAAGAACACTAAATAGAGTATAACGGTCTATTTTGATGCTTTAGGAATGCTCAATTCTACGCGTGCATAAGTTTTTCACGTTTCGTGCAATTTTGAACTTAACTTGGTCTGTTTGCTTTTTTACCGAACGAAACGTTGTCCAAAAGATAAACTAGCAGGTTAAGACTTCTAAGAACACTAAATAGAGTATAACGGTCCATTTTGATGCCTTTGGAATGCTCAATTCTATGCGTGCATAAGTTTTTCACGTTCCGTGCAATTTTTAGCTTAACTTGGTCTATTGGCTTCTTTGCCTAACGAAACGTTGCCCAAAAGCTAAACTACCAAGTTAAGACTTCTAAGAACACGAAATAGAGTATAACGGTCTATTTTGAAGCCTTAGGAATGCTCAATTCTATGTGTGCATAAGTTTTTCACGTTTCGTGCAATTTTGAGCTTAACTTGGTCTATTGGCTTCTTTACCTAACGAAACGTTGCCCAAAAGCTAAACTACCAAGTTAAGACTTCTAAGAACACTAAATAGAGTATAACGGTCTATTTTGATGCCTTAGGAATGCTCAATTCTATGCGTGCATAGGTTTTTCACGTTTCGTGCAATTTTGAGCTTAACTTGGTCTATTGGCTTCTTTACCGAACGAAACGTTGTCCAAAAGATAAACTAGCAGGTTAAGACTTCTAAGAACACTAAATAGAGTATAATGGTCCATTTTGATGCCTTAAGAATGCTCAATTCTATGCGTGCATAAGTTTTTCACGTTTCGTGCAATTTTTAGCTTAACTTGGTCTATTGGCTTCTATGCCTAACGAAACGTTGCCCAAAAGCTAAACTACCAAGTTAAGACTTCTAAGAACACTAAATAGAGTATAACGGTCAATTTTTATGCCTTAGGAATGCTCAATTCTATGCATGCATAAGTTTTTCACGTTTCGTGCAATTTTGAACTTAACTTGGTCTATTGGCTTCTTTACCTAACGAAACCTTGCCCAAAAGCTAAACTAGAAAGTCAGGACTTCTAAGAACACTAAATATAGTATAACGGTCTATTTTGATGCCTTAGGAATGCTCACTTCTACGCATGGACAAGGTTTTCACGTTTCGTGCCCTTTTGAACTTAACATGGTCTATTGGCTTCTTTACCTAACGTAACGTTGTCACAAAACTTAAACTGGCAAGTTAAGATTTATAAGAACACTAAATAGAGTATAACGGTCTATTTTGATGCCTTAGGAATGCTCAATTCTATGCGTGCATAAGTTTTTCACGTTTCGTGCAATTTTGAGCTTAACTTGGTCTATTGCCTTCTTTACCTAACGAAACGTTGCCCAAAAGCTAAACTAGCAAGTTAAGACTTCTAAGAACACTAAATAGAGTATAACGGTCTATTCTGATGCCTTAGGAATGCTCAATTCTATGCGTGCATAAGTTTTTCACGTTTCGTGCAATTTTGAACTTAACTTGGTCTGTTTGCTTCTTTACCGAACGAAACGTTGTCCAAAAGATAAACTAGCAGTTTAAGACTTCTAAGAACACTAAATAGAGTATAATGGTCCATTTTGATGCCTTAAGAATGCTCAATTCTATGCGTGCATAAGTTTTTCAAGTTTCGTGCAATTTTTAGCTTAACTTGGTCTATTGGCTTCTTTGCCTAACGAAACGTTGCCCAAAAGCTAAACTACCAAGTTAAGACTTTTAAGAACACTAAATAGAGTATAACGGTCTATTTTGATTCCTTAGGAATGCTCAATTCTATGCGTGCATAAGTTTTTCACGTTTCGTGCAATTTTGAACTTAACTTGGTCTATTGGCTTCTTTACCTAACGAAACCTTGCCCAAAAGCTAAACTAGAAAGTCAGGACTTCTAAGAACACTAAATATAGTATAACGGTCTATTTTGATGCCTTAGGAATGCTCAATTCTACGCATGGACAAGGTTTTCACGTTTCTTCCCCTTTTGAACTTAACTTGGTCTATTGGCTTCTTTACCTAACGTAACGTTGTCACAAAACTTAAACTGGCAAGTTAAGACTTATAAAAACACTAAATAGAGTATAACGGTCTATTTTGATGCCCTAGGAATGCTCAATTCTATGCGTGCATAAGTTTTTCACGTTTCGTGCAATTTTGAACTTAACTTGGTCTATTGGCTTCTTTACGTAACGAAACGTTGCCCAAAAGCTAAACTACCAAGTTAAGACTTCTAAGAACACTAAATAGAGTATAACGGTCTATTTTGATGCCTTAGGAATGCTCAATTCTATGCGTGCATAAGTTTTTCACGTTTCGTGCAATTTTGAACTTAACTTGGTCTGTTTGCTTCTTTACCGAACGAAACGTTGTCCAAAAGATAAACTAGCAGTTTAAGACTTCTAAGAACACTAAATAGAGTATAATGGTCCATTTTGATGCCTTAAGAATGCTCAATTCTATGCGTGCATAAGTTTTTCAAGTTTCGTGCAATTTTTAGCTTAACTTGGTCTATTGGCTTCTTTGCCTAACGAAACGTTGCCCAAAAGCTAAACTACCAAGTTAAGACTTTTAAGAACACTAAATAGAGTATAACGGTCTATTTTGATTCCTTAGGAATGCTCAATTCTATGCGTGCATAAGTTTTTCACGTTTCGTGCAATTTTGAACTTAACTTGGTCTATTGGCTTCTTTACCTAACGAAACCTTGCCCAAAAGCTAAACTAGAAAGTCAGGACTTCTAAGAACACTAAATATAGTATAACGGTCTATTTTGATGCCCTAGGAATGCTCAATTCTATGCGTGCATAAGTTTTTCACGTTTCGTGCAATTTTGAACTTAACTTGGTCTATTGGCTTCTTTACGTAACGAAACGTTGCCCAAAAGCTAAACTACCAAGTTAAGACTTCTAAGAACACTAAATAGAGTATAACGGTCTATTTTGATGCCTTAGGAATGCTCAATTCTATGCGTGCATAAGTTTTTCACGTTTCGTGCAATTTTGAACTTAACTTGGTCTGTTTGCTTCTTTACCGAACGAAACGTTGTCCAAAAGATAAACTAGCAGGTTAAGACATCTAAGAACACTAAATAGAGTATAACGGTCCATTTTGATGCCTTTGGAATGGTCAATTCTATGCGTGCATAAGTTTTTCACGTTTCTTGCAATTTTTAGCTTAACTTGGTCTATTAGCTTCTTTGCCTAACGAAACGTTGCCCAAAAGCTAAACTACCAAGTTAAGACTTCTAAGAACACTAAATAGAGTATAACGGTCTATTTTGACGTCTTAGGAATGCTCAATTCTATGCGTGCATAAGTTTTTCACGTTTCGTGCAATTTTGAGCTTAACTTGGTCTATTGGCTTCTTTACCTAACGAAACGTTGCCCAAAAGCTAAACTAGCAAGTTAAGACTTCTAAGAACACTAAATAGAGTATAACGTTCTATTTTAATGCCTTAGGAATGCTCAATTCTATGCATAGACAAGTTTTTCACGTTTCGTGAAATTTTGAACTTAACTTGGTCTATTGGCTTTTTTACCGAACGAAACATTGTCCAAAAGATAAACTAGCAGGTTAAGACTTCTAAGAACACTAAATAGAGTATAACGGTCTATTTTTATGCCTTAGGAATGCTCAATTCTATGCGTGCATAAGTTTTTCACGTTTCGTGCAATTTTGAGCTTAACTTGGTCTATTGGCTTCTTTACCGAACGAAACGTTGTCCAAAAGATAAACTAGCAGGTTAAGACTTCTAAGAACACTAAATAGAGTATAATGGTCCATTTTGATGCCTTAAGAATGCTCAATTCTATGCGTGCATAAGTTTTTCACGTTTCGTGCAATTTTGAACTTAACTTGGTCTATTGGCTTCTTTACATAACGAAACGTTGCCCAAAAGCTAAACTACCAAGTTAAGACTTCTAAGAACACTAAATAGAGTATAACGGTCTATTTTGACGCCTTAGGAATGCTCAATTCTATGCGTGCATAAGTTTTTCACGTTTCGTGCAATTTTGAACTTATCTTGGTCTGTTTGCTTCTTTACCGAACGAAACGTTCTGCAAAAGATAAACTAGCAGGTTAAGACATCTAAGAACACTAAATAGAGTATAACGGTCCATTTTGATGCCTTTGGAATGGTCAATTCTATGCGTGCATAAGTTTTTCACGTTTCGTGCAATTTTTAGCTTAACTTGGTCTATTAGCTTCTTTGCCTAACGAAACGTTGCCCAAAAGCTAAACTACCAAGTTAAGACTTCTAAGAACACTAAATAGAGTATAACGGTCTATTTTGACGCCTTAGGAATGCTCAATTCTATGCGTGCATAAGTTTTTCACGTTTCGTGCAATTTTGAGCTTAACTTGCTCTATTGGCTTCTTTACCTAACGAAACGTTGCCTAAAAGCTAAACTAGCAAGTTAAGACTTCTAAGAACACTAAATAGAGTATAACGGTCTATTTTGATGCCTTAGGAATGCTCAATTCTATGCATAGACAAGTTTTTCACGTTTCGTGAAATTTTGAACTTAACTTGGTCTATTGGCTTCTTTACCGAGCCAAACGTTGTCCAAAAGATAGACTAGCAAGTTAAGACTTCTAATAACACTAAATAGAGCATAACGGTCTATTTTGATGCCTTAGGAATGCTCAATTCTACGCATGGACATGTTTTTGACGTTTCGTGCCATTTTCAACTTAACTTGGTCTTTTGGCTTCTTTACCTAACGTAACAGTGTCCAAAAGCTAAACTAGCAAGTTAAGACATCTAAGAACAATAAATAGAGTATAACGGTCTATCTTCATGCCTTAGGAATGCTCAATTCTATGCGTGCATAAGTTTTTCACGTTTCGTGCAATTTTGAACTTAACTTGGTCTGTTTGCTTCTTTACCGAACGAAACGTTGTCCAAAAGATAAACTAGCAGGTTAAGACATCTAAGAACACTAAATAGAGTATAACGGTCCATTTTGATGCCTTTGGAATGGTCAATTCTATGCGTGCATAAGTTTTTCACGTTTCTTGCAATTTTTAGCTTAACTTGGTCTATTAGCTTCTTTGCCTAACGAAACGTTGCCCAAAAGCTAAACTACCAAGTTAAGACTTCTAAGAACACTAAATAGAGTATAACGGTCTATTTTGACGCCTTAGGAATGCTCAATTCTATGCGTGCATAAGTTTTTCACGTTTCGTGCAATTTTGAGCTTAACTTGGTCTATTGGCTTCTTTACCTAACGAAACGTTGCCCAAAAGCTAAACTAGCAAGTTAAGACTTCTAAGAACACTAAATAGAGTATAACGTTCTATTTTGATGCCTTAGGAATACTCAATTCTATGCATAGACAAGTTTTTCACGTTTCGTGAAATTTTGAACTTAACTTGGTCTATTGGCTTTTTTACCGAACGAAACATTGTCCAAAAGATAAACTAGCAGGTTAAGACTTCTAAGAACACTAAATAGAGTATAACGGTCTATTTTTATGCCTTAGGAATGCTCAATTCTATGCGTGCATAAGTTTTTCACGTTTCGTGCAATTTTGAGCTTAACTTGGTCTATTGGCTTCTTTACCGAACGAAACGTTGTCCAAAACATAAACTAGCAGGTTAAGACATCTAATAACACTAAATAGAGTATAACGGTCCATTTTGATGCCTTTGGAATGGTCAATTCTATGCGTGCATAAGTTTTTCACGTTTCGTGCAATTTTTAGCTTAACTTGGTCTATTAGCTTCTTTGCCAAACGAAACGTTGCCCAAAAGCTAAACTACCAAGTTAAGACTTCTAAGAACACTAAATAGAGTATAACGGTCTATTTTGACGCCTTAGGAATGCTCAATTCTATGCGTGCATAAGTTTTTCACGTTTCGTGCAATTTTGAGCTTAACTTGCTCTATTGGCTTCTTTACCTAACGAAACGTTGCCTAAAAGCTAAACTAGCAAGTTAAGACTTCTAAGAACACTAAATAGAGTATAACGGTCTATTTTGATGCCTTAGGAATGCTCAATTCTATGCATAGACAAGTTTTTCACGTTTCGTGAAATTTTGAACTTAACTTGGTCTATTGGCTTCTTTACCGAGCGAAACGTTGTCCAAAAGATAGACTAGCAAGTTAAGACTTCTAATAACACTAAATAGAGCATAACGGTCTATTTTGATGCCTTAGGAATGCTCAATTCTACGCATGGACATGTTTTTGACGTTTCGTGCCATTTTCAACTTAACTTGGTCTTTTGGCTTCTTTACCTAACGTAACAGTGTCCAAAAGCTAAACTAGCAAGTTAAGCCATCTAAGAACAATAAATAGAGTATAACGGTCTATCTTCATGCCTTAGGAATGCTCAATTCTATGCGTGCATAAGTTTTTCACGTTTCGTGCAATTTTGAACTTAACTTGGTCTGTTTGCTTCTTTACCGAACGAAACGTTGTCCAAAAGATAAACTAGCAGGTTAAGACATCTAAGAACACTAAATAGAGTATAACGGTCCATTTTGATGCCTTTGGAATGGTCAATTCTATGCGTGCATAAGTTTTTCACGTTTCTTGCAATTTTTAGCTTAACTTGGTCTATTAGCTTCTTTGCCTAACGAAACGTTGCCCAAAAGCTAAACTACCAAGTTAAGACTTCTAAGAACACTAAATAGAGTATAACGGTCTATTTTGACGCCTTAGGAATGCTCAATTCTATGCTTGCATAAGTTTTTCACGTTTCGTGCAATTTTGAGCTTAACTTGGTCTATTGGCTTCTTTACCTAACGAAACGTTGCCCAAAAGCTAAACTAGCAAGTTAAGACTTCTAAGAACACTAAATAGAGTATAACGTTCTATTTTGATGCCTTAGGAATGCTCAATTCTATGCATAGACAAGTTTTTCACGTTTCGTGAAATTTTGAACTTAACTTGGTCTATTGGCTTTTTTACCGAACGAAACATTGTCCAAAAGATAAACTAGCAGGTTAAGACTTCTAAGAACACTAAATAGAGTATAACGGTCTATTTTTATGCCTTAGGAATGCTCAATTCTATGCGTGCATAAGTTTTTCACGTTTCGTGCAATTTTGAGCTTAACTTGGTCTATTGGCTTCTTTACCGAACGAAACGTTGTCCAAAAGATAAACTAGCAGGTTAAGACTTCTAAGAACACTAAATAGAGTATAATGGTCCATTTTGATGCCTTAAGAATGCTCAATTCTATGCGTGCATAAGTTTTTCACGTTTCGTGCAATTTTGAACTTAACTTGGTCTATTGGCTTCTTTACGTAACGAAACGTTGCCCAAAAGCTAAACTACCAAGTTAAGACTTCTAAGAACACTAAATAGAGTATAACGGTCTATTTTGATGCCTTAGGAATGCTCAATTCTATGCGTGCATAAGTTTTTCACGTTTCGTGCAATTTTGAACTTATCTTGGTCTGTTTGCTTCTTTACCGAACGAAACGTTCTGCAAAAGATAAACTAGCAGGTTAAGACATCTAAGAACACTAAATAGAGTATAACGGTCCATTTTGATGCCTTTGGAATGGTCAATTCTATGCGTGCATAAGTTTTTCACGTTTCGTGCAATTTTTAGCTTAACTTGGTCTATTAGCTTCTTTGCCTAACGAAACGTTGCCAAAAGCTAAACTACCAAGTTAAGACTTCTAAGAACACTAAATAGAGTATAACGGTCTATTTTGACGCCTTAGGAATGCTGAATTCTATGCGTGCATAAGTTTTTCACGTTTCGTGCAATTTTGAGCTTAACTTGCTCTATTGGCTTCTTTACCTAACGAAACGTTGCCTAAAAGCTAAACTAGCAAGTTAAGACTTCTAAGAACACTAAATAGAGTATAACGGTCTATTTTGATGCCTTAGGAATGCTCAATTCTATGCATAGACAAGTTTTTCACGTTTCGTGAAATTTTGAACTTAACTTGGTCTATTGGCTTCTTTACCGAGCGAAACGTTGTCCAAAAGATAGACTAGCAAGTTAAGACTTCTAATAACCCTAAATAGAGCATAACGGTCTATTTTGATGCCTTAGGAATGCTCAATTCTACGCCTGGACATGTTTTTGACGTTTCGTGCCATTTTCAACTTAACTTGGTCTTTTGGCTTCTTTACCTAACGTAACAGTGTCCAAAAGCTAAACTAGCAAGTTAAGACATCTAAGAACAATAAATAGAGTATAACGGTCTATTTTGCTGCCTTAGGAATGCTCAATTCTATGCGTGCATAAGTTTTTCACGTTTCGTGCAATTTTGAACTTAACTTGGTCTGTTTGCTTCTTTACCGAACGAAACGTTGTCCAAAAGATAAACTAGCAGGTTAAGACTTCTAAGAACACTAAATAGAGTATAACGGTCCATTTTGATGCCTTAAGAATGCTCAATTCTATGCGTGCATAAGTTTTTCACGTTTCGTGCAATTTTGAACTTAACTTGGTATATTGGCTTCTTTATCTAACGAAACGTTGCCCAAAAGCTAAACTACCAAGTTAAGACTTCTAAGAACACTAAATAGAGTATAACGGTCTATTTTGATGCCTTAGGAATGCTCAATTCTACGCATGGACAAGGTTTTCACGTTTCGTGCCCTTTTGAACTTAACTTGGTCTATTGGCTTCTTTACCTAACGTAACATTGTCACAAAACTTAAACTGGCAAGTTAAGACTTATAAGAACACTAAATAGAGTATAACGGTCTATTTTGATGCCTTAGGAATGCTCAATTCTATGCGTGCATAAGTTTTTCACGTTTCGTGCAATTTTGAACTTATCTTGGTCTGTTTGCTTCTTTACCGAACGAAACGTTCTGCAAAAGATAAACTAGCAGGTTAAGACATCTAAGAACACTAAATAGAGTATAACGGTCCATTTTGATGCCTTTGGAATGGTCAATTCTATGCGTGCATAAGTTTTTCACGTTTCGTGCAATTTTTAGCTTAACTTGGTCTATTAGCTTCTTTGCCTAACGAAACGTTGCCAAAAGCTAAACTACCAAGTTAAGACTTCTAAGAACACTAAATAGAGTATAACGGTCTATTTTGACGCCTTAGGAATGCTGAATTCTATGCGTGCATAAGTTTTTCACGTTTCGTGCAATTTTGAGCTTAACTTGCTCTATTGGCTTCTTTACCTAACGAAACGTTGCCTAAAAGCTAAACTAGCAAGTTAAGACTTCTAAGAACACTAAATAGAGTATAACGGTCTATTTTGATGCCTTAGGAATGCTCAATTCTATGCATAGACAAGTTTTTCACGTTTCGTGAAATTTTGAACTTAACTTGGTCTATTGGCTTCTTTACCGAGCGAAACGTTGTCCAAAAGATAGACTAGCAAGTTAAGACTTCTAATAACCCTAAATAGAGCATAACGGTCTATTTTGATGCCTTAGGAATGCTCAATTCTACGCCTGGACATGTTTTTGACGTTTCGTGCCATTTTCAACTTAACTTGGTCTTTTGGCTTCTTTACCTAACGTAACAGTGTCCAAAAGCTAAACTAGCAAGTTAAGACATCTAAGAACAATAAATAGAGTATAACGGTCTATTTTGCTGCCTTAGGAATGCTCAATTCTATGCGTGCATAAGTTTTTCACGTTTCGTGCAATTTTGAACTTAACTTGGTCTGTTTGCTTCTTTACCGAACGAAACGTTGTCCAAAAGATAAACTAGCAGGTTAAGACTTCTAAGAACACTAAATAGAGTATAACGGTCCATTTTGATGCCTTAAGAATGCTCAATTCTATGCGTGCATAAGTTTTTCACGTTTCGTGCAATTTTGAACTTAACTTGGTATATTGGCTTCTTTATCTAACGAAACGTTGCCCAAAAGCTAAACTACCAAGTTAAGACTTCTAAGAACACTAAATAGAGTATAACGGTCTATTTTGATGCCTTAGGAATGCTCAATTCTACGCATGGACAAGGTTTTCACGTTTCGTGCCCTTTTGAACTTAACTTGGTCTATTGGCTTCTTTACCTAACGTAACATTGTCACAAAACTTAAACTGGCAAGTTAAGACTTATAAGAACACTAAATAGAGTATAACGGTCTATTTTGATGCCTTAGGGATGCTCAATTCTATGCGTGCATAAGTTTTTCACGTTTCGTGTAATTTTGAACTTAACTTGGTCTATTGGCTTCTTTATCTAACGAAATGTTGCCCAAAAGCTAAACTACCAAGTTAAGACTTCTAAGAACACTAAATACAGTATAACGGTCTATTTTGATGCCTTAGGAATGCTCAATTCTATGCGTGCATAAGTTTTTCACGTTTCGTGCAATTTTGAACTTAACTTGGTCTGTTTGCTTCTTTACCGAACGAAACGTTGTCCAAAAGATAAACTAGCAGGTTAAGACTTCTAAGAACACTAAATAGAGTATAACGGTCCATTTTGATGCCTTAGGAATGCTCAATTCTATGCGTGCATAAGTTTTTCACGTTTTGTGCAATTTTTAGCTTAACTTGGTCTATTGGCTTCTTTGCCTAACGAAACGTTGCCCAAAAGCTAAACTACCAAGTTAAGACTTCTAAGAACACGAAATATAGTATAACGGTCTATTTTGATGCCTTAGGAATGCTCAATTCTATGCGTGCATAAGTTTTTCACGTTTCGTGCAATTTTGAGCTTACCTTGGTCTATTGGCTTCTTTACCTAACGAAACGTTGCCCAAAAGCTAAACTAGCAAGTTAAGACTTCTAAAAACACTAAATAGAGTATAACGGTCTATTTTGATGCCTTAGGAATGCTCAATTCTATGCGTGCATAAGTTTTTCATGTTTCGTGCAATTTTGAACTTAACTTGGTCTATTGGCTTCTTTACCTAACGAAACCTTGCCCAAAAGCTAAACTAGAAAGTGAGGACTTCTAAGAACACTAAATATAGTATAACGGTCAATTTTGATGCCTTAGGAATGCTCAATTCTACGCATGGACAACGTTTTCACGTTTCGTGCCCTTTTGAACTTAACTTGGTCTATTGGCTTCTTTGCCTAACGTAACGTTGTCACAAAACTTAAACTGGCAAGTTAAGACTTATAAGAACACTAAATAGAGTATAACGGTCTATTTTGATGCCTTAGGGATGCTCAATTCTATGCGTGCATAAGTTTTTCACGTTTCGTGCAATTTTGAACTTAACTTGGTCTATTGGCTTCTTTATCTAACGAAACGTTGCCCAAAAGCTAAACTACCAAGTTAAGACTTCTAAGAACACTAAATAGAGTATAACGGTCTATTTTGATGCCTTAGGAATGCTCAATTCTATGCGTGCATAAGTTTTTCACGTTTCGTGCAATTTTGAACTTAACTTGGTCTGTTTGCTTCTTTACCAAACGAAACGTTGTCCAAAAGATAAACTAGCAGGTTAAGACTTCTAAGAACATCAAATAGAGTATAACGGTCCATTTTGATGCCTTAGGAATGCTCAATTCTATGCGTGCATAAGTTTTTCACGTTTCGTGCAATTTTTAGCTTAACTTGGTCTATTGGCTTCTTTGCCTAACGAAACGTTGCCCAAAAGCTAAACGACCAAGTTAAGACTTCTAAGAACACGAAATAGAGTATAACGGTCTATTTTGATGCCTTAGGAATGCTCAATTCTATGCGTGCATAAGTTTTTCACGTTTCGTGCAATTTTGAGCTTAACTTCGTCTATTGGCTTCTTTACCTAACGAAACGTTGCCCAAAAGCTAAACTAGCAAGTTAAGACTTCTAATAACACTAAATAGAGTATAACGGTATATTTTGATGCCTTAGGAATGCTCAATTCTATGCGTGCATAAGTTTTTCACGTTTCGTGCAATTTTGAACTTAACTTGGTCTATTGGCTTCTTTACCTAACGAAACCTTGCCCAAAAGCTAAACTAGAAAGTCAGGACTTCTAAGAACACTAAATATAGTATAACGGTCTATTTTGATGCCTTAGGAATGCTCAATTCTACGCATGGACAAGGTTTTCACGTTTCGTGCCCTTTTGAACTTAACTTGGTCTATTGGCTTCTTTACCTAACGTAACGTTGTCACAAAACTTAAACTGGCAAGTTAAGACTTATAAGAACACTAAATAGAGTATAACGGTCTATTTTGATGCCTTAGTAATGCTCAATTCTATGCGTGCATAAGTTTTTCACGTTTCGTGCAATTTTGAACTTAACTTGGTCTTTTGGCTTCTTTACGTAACGAAACGTTGCCCAAAAGCAAAACTACCAAGTTAAGACTTCTAAGAACACTAAATAGAGTATAACGGTCTATTTTGATGCCTTAGGAATGCTCAATTCTATGCGTGCATAAGTTTTTCACGTTTCGTGCAATTTTGAACTTAACTTGGTCTGTTTGCTTCTTTACTGAACGAAACGTTGTCCAAAAGATAAACTAGCAGGTTAAGACATCTAAGAACACTAAATAGAGTATAACGGTCCATTTTGATGCCTTTGGAATGGTCAATTCTATGCGTGCATAAGTTTTTCACGTTTCGTGCAATTTTTAGCTTAACTTGGTCTATTAGCTTCTTTTCCTAACGAAACGTTGCCCAAAAGCTAAACTACCCAGTTAAGACTTCTAAGAACACTAAATAGAGTATAACGGTCTATTTTGATGCCCTAGGAATGCTCAATTCTATGCGTGCATAAGTTTTTCACGTTTCGTGCAATTTTGAACTTAACTTGGTCTATTGGCTTCTTTACGTAACGAAACGTTGCCCAAAAGCTAAACTACCAAGTTAAGACTTCTAAGAACACTAAATAGAGTATAACGGTCTATTTTGATGCCTTAGGAATGCTCAATTCTATGCGTGCATAAGTTTTTCACGTTTCGTGCAATTTTGAACTTAACTTGGTATGTTTGCTTCTTTACCGAACGAAACGTTGTCCAAAAGATAAACTAGCAGGTTAAGACATCTAAGAACACTAAATAGAGTATAACGGTCCATTTTGATGCCTTTGGAATGGTCAATTCTATGCGTGCATAAGTTTTTCACGTTTCTTACAATTTTTAGCTTAACTTGGTCTATTAGCTTCTTTGCCTAACGAAACATTGCCCAAAAGCTAAACTACCAAGTTAAGACTTCTAAGAACACTAAATAGAGTATAACGGTCTATTTTGACGCCTTAGGAATGCTCAATTCTATGCGTGCATAAGTTTTTCACGTTTCGTGCAATTTTGAGCTTAACTTGGTCTATTGGCTTCTTTACCTAACGAAACGTTGCCCAAAAGCTAAACTAGCAAGTTAAGACTTCTAAGAACACTAAATAGAGTATAACGGTCCATTTTGATGCCTTAGGAATGCTCAATTCTATGCGTGCATAAGTTTTTCACGTTTCGTGCAATTTTTAGCTTAACTTGGTCTATTGGCTTCTTTGCCTAACGAAACGTTGCCCAAAAGCTAAACTACCAAGTTAAGACTTCTAAGAACCCGAAATAGAGTATAACGGTCTATTTTGAAGCCTTAGGAATGCTCAATTGTATGCGTGCATAAGTTTTTCACGTTTCGTGCAAATTTGAACTTATCTTGGTCTGTTTGCTTTTTTACCGAACGAAACGTTGTCCAAAAGATAAACTTGCAGGTTAAGACTTCTAAGAACACTAAATAGAGTATAACGGTCCATTTTGATGCCTTAGGAATGCTCAATTCTATGCATAGACAAGTTTTTCACGTTTCGTGAAATTTTGAACTTAACTTGGTCTATTGGCTTCTTTACCGAGCGAAACGTTGTCCAAAAGATAGACTAGCAAGTTAAGACTTCTAATAACCCTAAATAGAGCATAACGGTCTATTTTGATGCCTTAGGAATGCTCAATTCTACGCCTGGACATGTTTTTGACGTTTCGTGCCATTTTCAACTTAACTTGGTCTTTTGGCTTCTTTACCTAACGTAACAGTGTCCAAAAGCTAAACTAGCAAGTTAAGACATCTAAGAACAATAAATAGAGTATAACGGTCTATCTTCATGCCTTAGGAATGCTCAATTCTATGCGTGCATAAGTTTTTCACGTTTCGTGCAATTCTGAACTTAACTTGGTCTGTTTGCTTCTTTACCGAACGAAACGTTGTCCAAAAGATAAACTAGCAGGTTAAGACTTCTAAGAACACTAAATAGAGTATAACGGTCCATTTTGATGCCTTAAGAATGCTCAATTCTATGCGTGCATAAGTTTTTCACGTTTCGTGCAATTTTGAACTTAACTTGGTATATTGGCTTCTTTATCTAACGAAACGTTGCCCAAAAGCTAAACTACCAAGTTAAGACTTCTAAGAACACTAAATAGAGTATAACGGTCTATTTTGATGCCTTAGGAATGCTCAATTCTACGCATGGACAAGGTTTTCACGTTTCGTGCCCTTTTGAACTTAACTTGGTCTATTGGCTTCTTTACCTAACGTAACATTGTCACAAAACTTAAACTGGCAAGTTAAGACTTATAAGAACACTAAATAGAGTATAACGGTCTATTTTGATGCCTTAGGGATGCTCAATTCTATGCGTGCATAAGTTTTTCACGTTTCGTGCCATTTTCAACTTAACTTGGTCTTTTGGCTTCTTTACCTAACGTAACAGTGTCCAAAAGCTAAACTAGCAAGTTAAGACATCTAAGAACAATAAATAGAGTATAACGGTCTATCTTCATGCCTTAGGAATGCTCAATTCTATGCGTGCATAAGTTTTTCACGTTTCGTGCAATTCTGAACTTAACTTGGTCTGTTTGCTTCTTTACCGAACGAAACGTTGTCCAAAAGATAAACTAGCAGGTTAAGACTTCTAAGAACACTAAATAGAGTATAACGGTCCATTTTGATGCCTTAGGAATGCTCAATTCTATGCGTGCATAAGTTTTTCACGTTTTGTGCAATTTTTAGCTTAACTTGGTCTATTGGCTTCTTTGCCTAACGAAACGTTGCCCAAAAGCTAAACTACCAAGTTAAGACTTCTAAGAACACGAAATATAGTATAACGGTCTATTTTGATGCCTTAGGAATGCTCAATTCTATGCGTGCATAAGTTTTTCACGTTTCGTGCAATTTTGAGCTTACCTTGGTCTATTGGCTTCTTTACCTAACGAAACGTTGCCCAAAAGCTAAACTAGCAAGTTAAGACTTCTAAAAACACTAAATAGAGTATAACGGTCTATTTTGATGCCTTAGGAATGCTCAATTCTATGCGTGCATAAGTTTTTCATGTTTCGTGCAATTTTGAACTTAACTTGGTCTATTGGCTTCTTTACCTAACGAAACCTTGCCCAAAAGCTAAACTAGAAAGTCAGGACTTCTAAGAACACTAAATATAGTATAACGGTCAATTTTGATGCCTTAGGAATGCTCAATTCAACGCATGGACAACGTTTTCACGTTTCGTGCCCTTTTGAACTTAACTTGGTCTATTGGCTTCTTTGCCTAACGTAACGTTGTCACAAAACTTAAACTGGCAAGTTAAGACTTATAAGAACACTAAATAGAGTATAACGGTCTATTTTGATGCCTTAGGGATGCTCAATTCTATGCGTGCATAAGTTTTTCACGTTTCGTGCAATTTTGAACTTAACTTGGTCTATTGGCTTCTTTATCTAACGAAACGTTGCCCAAAAGCTAAACTACCAAGTTAAGACTTCTAAGAACACTAAATAGAGTATAACGGTCTATTTTGATGCCTTAGGAATGCTCAATTCTATGCGTGCATAAGTTTTTCACGTTTCGTGCAATTTTGAACTTAACTTGGTCTGTTTGCTTCTTTACCAAACGAAACGTTGTCCAAAAGATAAACTAGCAGGTTAAGACTTCTAAGAACATCAAATAGAGTATAACGGTCCATTTTGATGCCTTAGGAATGCTCAATTCTATGCGTGCATAAGTTTTTCACGTTTCGTGCAATTTTTAGCTTAACTTGGTCTATTGGCTTCTTTGCCTAACGAAACGTTGCCCAAAAGCTAAACGACCAAGTTAAGACTTCTAAGAACACGAAATAGAGTATAACGGTCTATTTTGATGCCTTAGGAATGCTCAATTCTATGCGTGCATAAGTTTTTCACGTTTCGTGCAATTTTGAGCTTAACTTGGTCTATTGGCTTCTTTACCTAACGAAACGTTGCCCAAAAGCTAAACTAGCAAGTTAAGACTTCTAATAACACTAAATAGAATATAACGGTATATTTTGATGCCTTAGGAATGCTCAATTCTATGCGTGCATAAGTTTTTCACGTTTCGTGCAATTTTGAACTTAACTTGGTCTATTGGCTTCTTTACCTAACGAAACCTTGCCCAAAAGCTAAACTAGAAAGTCAGGACTTCTAAGAACACTAAATATAGTATAACGGTCTATTTTGATGCCTTAGGAATGCTCAATTCTACGCATGGACAAGGTTTTCACGTTTCGTGCCCTTTTGAACTTAACTTGGTCTATTGGCTTCTTTACCTAACGTAACGTTGTCACAAAACTTAAACTGGCAAGTTAAGACTTATAAGAACACTAAATAGAGTATAACGGTCTATTTTGATGCCTTAGTAATGCTCAATTCTATGCGTGCATAAGTTTTTCACGTTTCGTGCAATTTTGAACTTAACTTGGTCTTTTGGCTTCTTTACGTAACGAAACGTTGCCCAAAAGCAAAACTACCAAGTTAAGACTTCTAAGAACACTAAATAGAGTATAACGGTCTATTTTGATGCCTTAGGAATGCTCAATTCTATGCGTGCATAAGTTTTTCACGTTTCGTGCAATTTTGAACTTAACTTGGTCTGTTTGCTTCTTTACTGAACGAAACGTTGTCCAAAAGATAAACTAGCCGGTTAAGACATCTAAGAACACTAAATAGAGTATAACGGTCCATTTTGATGCCTTTGGAATGGTCAATTCTATGCGTGCATAAGTTTTTCACGTTTCGTGCAATTTTTAGCTTAACTTGGTCTATTAGCTTCTTTTCCTAACGAAACGTTGCCCAAAAGCTAAACTACCCAGTTAAGACTTCTAAGAACACTAAATAGAGTATAACGGTCTATTTTGATGCCCTAGGAATGCTCAATTCTATGCGTGCATAAGTTTTTCACGTTTCGTGCAATTTTGAACTTAACTTGGTCTATTGGCTTCTTTACGTAACGAAACGTTGCCCAAAAGCTAAACTACCAAGTTAAGACTTCTAAGAACACTAAATAGAGTATAACGGTCTATTTTGATGCTTTAGGAATGCTCAATTCTATGCGTGCATAAGTTTTTCACGTTTCGTGCAATTTTGAACTTAACTTGGTCTGTTTGCTTCTTTACCGAACGAAACGTTGTCCAAAAGATAAACTAGCAGGTTAAGACATCTAAGAACACTAAATAGTGTATAACGGTCCATTTTGATGCCTTTGGAATGGTCAATTCTATGCGTGCATAAGTTTTTCACGTTTCTTACAATTTTTAGCTTAACTTGGTCTATTAGCTTCTTTGCCTAACGAAACATTGCCCAAAAGCTAAACTACCAAGTTAAGACTTCTAAGAACACTAAATAGAGTATAACGGTCTATTTTGACGCCTTAGGAATGCTCAATTCTATGCGTGCATAAGTTTTTCACGTTTCGTGCAATTTTGAGCTTAACTTGGTCTATTGGCTTCTTTACCTAACGAAACGTTGCCCAAAAGCTAAACTAGCAAGTTAAGACTTCTAAGAACACTAAATAGAGTATAACGGTCTATTTTGATGCGTTAGGAATGCTCAATTCTATGCATAGACAAGTTTTTCACGTTTCGTGAAATTTTGAACTTAACTTGGTCTATTGGCTTCTTTACCGAACGAAACATTGTCCAAAAGATAAACTAGCAGGTTAAGACTTCTAAGAACACTAAATAGAGTATAACGGTCTATTTTTATGCCTTAGGAATGCTCAATTCTATGCGTGCATAAGTTTTTCACGTTTCGTGCAATTTTGAGCTTAACTTGGTCTATTGGCTTCTTTACCGAACGAAACGTTGTCCAAAAGATAAACTAGCAGGTTAAGACTTCTAAGAACACTAAATAGAGTATAATGGTCCATTTTGATGCCTTAAGAATGCTCAATTCTATGCGTGCATAAGTTTTTCACGTTTCGTGCAATTTTGAACTTAACTTGGTCTATTGGCTTCTTTACGTAACGAAACGTTGCCCAAAAGCTAAACTACCAAGTTAAGACTTCTAAGAACACTAAATAGAGTATAACGGTCTATTTTGATGCCTTAGGAATGCTCAATTCTATGCGTGCATAAGTTTTTCACGTTTCGTGCAATTTTGAACTTATCTTGGTCTGTTTGCTTCTTTACCGAACGAAACGTTCTGCAAAAGATAAACTAGCAGGTTAAGACATCTAAGAACACTAAATAGAGTATAACGGTCTATTTTGATGCCTTAGGAATGCTCAATTCTATGCTTGCATAAGTTTTTCACGTTTCGTGCAAATTTGAGCTTAACTTGGTCTATTGGCTTCTTTACCTAACGAAACGTTGCCCAAAAGCTAAACTACCAAGTTAAGTCTTCTAAGAACACTAAATATAGTATAACGGTCTATTTTGATGCCTTAGGAATGCTCAATTCTATGCGTGAATAAGTTTTTCACGTTTCGTGCAATTTTGAACTTAACTTGGTCTATTGGCTTCTTTACCTAACGAAACCTTGCCCAAAAGCTAAACTAGAAAGTCAGGACTTCTAAGAACACTAAATATAGTATAACGGTCTATTTTGATGCCTTAGAAATGCTCAATTCTACGCATTGACAAGGTTTTCACGTTTCGTGCCCTTTTGAACTTAACTTGGTCTATTGGCTTCTTTACCTAACGTAACGTTGTCACAAAACTTAAACTGGCAAGTTAAGACTTATAAGAACACTAAAAAGAGTATAACGGTCTATTTTGCTGCCTTAGGGATGCTCAATTCTATGCGTGCATAAGTATTTCACGTTTCGTCCAATTTTCAACTTAACTTCGTCTATTGGCTTCTTTATCTAACGAAACGTTGCCCAAAAGCTAAACTACCAAGTTAAGACATCTAAGAACACTAAATAGAGTATAACGGTCTATTTTGATGCCTTAGGAATGCTCAATTCTATGCGTGCATAAGTTTTTCACGTTTCGTGCAATTTTGAACTTAACTTGGTCTGTTTGCTTTTTTACCGAACGAAACGTTGTCCAAAAGATAAACTTGCAGGTTAAGACTTCTAAGAACACTAAATAGAGTATAACGGTCCATTTTGATGCCTTAGGAATGCTCAATTCTATGCGTGCATAAGTTTTTCACGTTTCGTGCAATTTTTAGCTTAACTTGGTCTATTGGCTTCTTTGCCTAACGAAACGTTGCCCAAAAGCTAAACTACCAAGTTAAGACTTCTAAGAACCCGAAATAGAGTATAACGGTCTATTTTGAAGCCTTAGGAATGCTCAATTCTATGCGTGCATAAGTTTTTCACGTTTCGTGCAAATTTGAACTTATCTTGGTCTGTTTGCTTCTTTACCGAACGAAACGTTCTGCAAAAGATAAACTAGCAGGTTAAGACATCTAAGAACACTAAATAGAGTATAACGGTCTATTTTGATGCCTTAGGAATGCTCAATTCTATGCGTGCATAAGTTTTTCACGTTTCGTGCAAATTTGAGCTTAACTTGGTCTATTGGCTTCTTTACCTAACGAAACGTTGCCCAAAAGCTAAACTAGCAAGTTAAGACTTCTAAGAACACTAAATATAGTATAACGGTCTATTTTGATGCCTTAGGAATGCTCAATTCTATGCGTGAATAAGTTTTTCACGTTTCGTGCAATTTTGAACTTAACTTGGTCTATTGGCTTCTTTACCTAACGAAACCTTGCCCAAAAGCTAAACTAGAAAGTCAGGACTTCTAAGAACACTAAATATAGTATAACGGTCTATTTTGATGCCTTAGAAATGCTCAATTCTACGCATTGACAAGGTTTTCACGTTTCGTGCCCTTTTGAACTTAACTTGGTCTATTGGCTTCTTTACCTAACGTAACATTGTCACAAAACTTAAACTGGCAAGTTAAGACTTATAAGAACACTAAAAAGAGTATAACGGTCTATTTTGCTGCCTTAGGGATGCTCAATTCTATGCGTGCATAAGTATTTCACGTTTCGTCCAATTTTCAACTTAACTTGGTCTATTGGCTTCTTTATCTAACGAAACGTTGCCCAAAAGCTAAACTACCAAGTTAAGACATCTAAGAACACTAAATAGAGTATAACGGTCTATTTTGATGCTTTAGGAATGCTCAATTCTATGCGTGCAAAAGTTTTTCACGTTTCGTGCAATTTTGAACTTAACTTGGTCTGTTTGCTTTTTTACCGAACGAAACGTTGTCCAAAAGATAAACTAGCAGGTTAAGACTTCTAAGAACACTAAATAGAGTATAACGGTCCATTTTGATGCCTTTGGAATGCTCAATTCTATGTGTGCATAAGTTTTTCACGTTTCGTGCAATTTTTAGCTTAACTTGGTCTATTGGCTTCTTTGCCTAACGAAACGTTGCCCAAAAGCTAAACTACCAAGTTAAGACTTCTAAGAACACGAAATAGAGTATAACGGTCTATTTTGAAGCCTTAGGAATGCTCAATTCTATGTGTGCATAAGTTTTTCACGTTTCGTGCAATTTTGAGCTTAACTTGGTCTATTGGCTTCTTTACCTAACGAAACGTTGCCCAAAAGCTAAACTACCAAGTTAAGACTTCTAAGAACACTAAATAGAGTATAACGGTCTATTTTTGATGCCTTAGGAATGCTCAATTCTATGCGTGCATAAGTTTTTCACGTTTCGTGCAATTTTGAGCTTAACTTGGTCTATTGGCTTCTTTACCGAACGCAACGTTGTCCAAAAGATAAACTAGCAGGTTAAGACTTCTAAGAACACTAAATAGAGTATAATGGTCCATTTTGATGCCTTAAGAATGCTCAATTCTATGCGTGCATAAGTTTTTCACGTTTCGTGCAATTTTTAGCTTAACTTGGTCTATTGGCTTCTTTGCCTAACGAAACGTTGCCCAAAAGCTAAACTACCAAGTTAAGACTTCTAAGAACACTAAATAGAGTATAACGGTCAATTTTTATGCCTTAGGAATGCTCAATTCTATGCATGCATAAGTTTTTCACGTTTCGTGCAATTTTGAACTTAACTTGGTCTATTGGCTTCTTTACCTAACGAAACCTTGCCCAAAAGCTAAACTAGAAAGTCAGGACTTCTAAGAACACTAAATATAGTATAACGGTCTATTTTGATGCCTTAGGAATGCTCACTTCTACGCATGGACAAGGTTTTCACGTTTCGTGCCCTTTTGAACTTAACATGGTCTATTGGCTTCTTTACCTAACGTAACGTTGTCACAAAACTTAAACTGGCAAGTTAAGATTTATAAGAACACTAAATAGAGTATAACGGTCTATTTTGATGCCTTAGGAATGCTCAATTCTATGCGTGCATAAGTTTTTCACGTTTCGTGCAATTTTGAGCTTAACTTGGTCTATTGCCTTCTTTACCTAACGAAACGTTGCCCAAAAGCTAAACTAGCAAGTTAAGACTTCTAAGAACACTAAATAGAGTATAACGGTCTATTCTGATGCCTTAGGAATGCTCAATTCTATGCGTGCATAAGTTTTTCACGTTTCGTGCAATTTTGAACTTAACTTGGTCTGTTTGCTTTTTTACCGAACGAAACGTTGTCCAAAAGATAAACTAGCAGTTTAAGACTTCTAAGAACACTAAATAGAGTATAATGGTCCATTTTGATGCCTTAAGAATGCTCAATTCTATGCGTGCATAAGTTTTTCAAGTTTCGTGCAATTTTTATCTTAACTTGGTCTATTGGCTTCTTTGCCTAACGAAACGTTGCCGAAAAGCTAAACTACCAAGTTAAGACTTTTAAGAACACTAAATAGAGTATAACGGTCTATTTTGATTCCTTAGGAATGCTCAATTCTATGCGTGCATAAGTTTTTCACGTTTCGTGCAATTTTGAACTTAACTTGGTCTATTGGCTTCTTTACCTAACGAAACCTTGCCCAAAAGCTAAACTAGAAAGTCAGGACTTCTAAGAACACTAAATATAGTATAACGGTCTATTTTGATGCCTTAGGAATGCTCAATTCTACGCATGGACAAGGTTTTCACGTTTCGTCCCCTTTTGAACTTAACTTGGTCTATTGGCTTCTTTACCTAACGTAACGTTGTCACAAAACTTAAACTGGCAAGTTAAGACTTATAAAAACACTAAATAGAGTATAACGGTCTATTTTGATGCCCTAGGAATGCTCAATTCTATGCGTGCATAAGTTTTTCACGTTTCGTGCAATTTTGAACTTAACTTGGTCTATTGGCTTCTTTACGTAACGAAACGTTGCCCAAAAGCTAAACTACCAAGTTAAGACTTCTAAGAACACTAAATAGAGTATAACGGTCTATTTTGATGCCTTAGCAATGCTCAATTCTATGCGTGCATAAGTTTTTCACGTTTCGTGCAATTTTGAACTTAACTTGGTCTGTTTGCTTCTTTACCGAACGAAACGTTGTCCAAAAGATAAACTAGCAGGTTAAGACATCTAAGAACACTAAATAGAGTATAACGGTCCATTTTGATGCCTTTGGAATGGTCAATTCTATGCGTGCATAAGTTTTTCACGTTTCTTACAATTTTTAGCTTAACTTCGTCTATTAGCTTCTTTGCCTAACGAAACGATGCCCAAAAGCTAAACTACCAAATTAAGACTTCTAAGAACACTAAATAGAGTATAACGGTCTATTTTGACGCCTTAGGAATGCTCAATTCTATGCGTGCATAAGTTTTTCACGTTTCGTGCAATTTTGAGCTTAACTTGGTCTATTGGCTTCTTTACCTAACGAAACGTTGCCCAAAAGCTAAACTAGCAAGTTAAGACTTCTAAGAACACTAAATAGAGTATAACGTTCTATTTTGATGCCTTAGGAATGCTCAATTCTATGCATAGACAAGTTTTTCACGTTTCGTGAAATTTTGAACTTAACTTGGTCTATTGGCTTTTTTACCGAACGAAACATTGTCCAAAAGATAAACTAGCAGGTTAAGACTTCTAAGAACACAAAATAGAGTATAACGGTCTATTTTTATGCCTTAGGAATGCTCAATTCTATGCGTGCATAAGTTTTTCACGTTTCGTGCAATTTTGAGCTTAACTTGGTCTATTGGCTTCTTTACCGAACGAAACGTTGTCCAAAAGATAAACTAGCAGGTTAAGACTTCTAAGAACACTAAATAGAGTATAATGGTACATTTTGATGCCTTAAGAATGCTCAATTCTATGCGTGCATAAGTTTTTCACGTTTCGTGCAATTTTGAACTTAACTTGGTCTATTGGCTTCTTTACGTAACGAAACGTTGCCCAAAAGCTAAACTACCAAGTTAAGACTTTTAAGAACACTAAATAGAGTATAACGGTCTATTTTGATGCCTTAGGAATGCTCAATTCTATGCGTGCATAAGTTTTTCACGTTTCGTGCAATTTTGAACTTAACTTGGTCTGTTTGCTTCTTTACCGAACGAAACGTTGTCCAAAAGATAAACTAGCAGGTTAAGACATCTAAGAACACTAAATAGAGTATAACGGTCCATTTTGATGCCTTTGGAATGGTCAATTCTATGGGTGCATAAGTTTTTCACGTTTCTTACAAGTTTTAGCTTAACTTCGTCTATTAGCTTCTTTGCCTAACGAAACGATGCCCAAAAGCTAAACTACCAAGTTAAGACTTCTAAGAACACTAAATAGAGTATAACGGTCTATTTTGACGCCTTAGGAATGCTCAATTCTATGCGTGCATAAGTTTTTCACGTTTCGTGCAATTTTGAGCTTAACTTGGTCTATTGGCTTCTTTACCTAACGAAACGTTGCCCAAAAGCTAAACTAGCAAGTTAAGACTTCTAAGAACACTAAATAGAGTATAACGTTCTATTTTGATGCCTTAGGAATGCTCAATTCTATGCATAGACAAGTTTTTCACGTTTCGTGAAATTTTGAACTTAACTTGGTCTATTGGCTTTTTTACCGAACGAAACATTGTCCAAAAGATAAACTAGCAGGTTAAGACTTCTAAGAACACTAAATAGAGTATAACGGTCTATTTTTATGCCTTAGGAATGCTCAATTCTATGCGTGCATAAGTTTTTCACGTTTCGTGCAATTTTGAGCTTAACTTGGTCTATTGGCTTCTTTACCGAACGAAACGTTGTCCAAAAGATAAACTAGCAGGTTAAGACTTCTAAGAACACTAAATAGAGTATAATGGCCCGTTTTGATGCCTTAAGAATGCTCAATTCTATGCGTGCATAAGTTTTTCACGTTTCGTGCAATTTTGAACTTAACTTGGTCTATTGGCTTCTTTACGTAACGAAACGTTGCCCAAAAGCTAAACTACCAAGTTAAGACTTCTAAGAACACTAAATAGAGTATAACGGTCTATTTTGATGCCTTAGGAATGCTCAATTCTATGCGTGCATAAGTTTTTCACGTTTCGTGCAATTTTGAACTTAACTTGGTCTATTGGCTTCTTTACGTAACGAAACGTTGCCCAAAAGCTAAACTACCAAGTTAAGACTTCTAAGAACACTAAATAGAGTATAACGGTCCATTTTGATGCCTTAGGAATGCTCAATTCTATGCGTGCATAAGTTTTTCACGTTTCGTGCAATTTTGATCTTAACTTGGTCTGTTAGCTTCTTTACCGAACGAAACGTTGTCCAAAAGATAAACTAGCAGGTTAAGACTTCTAAGAACACTAAATAGAGTATAACGGTCCATTTTGATGCCTTTGGAATGGTCAATTCTATGCGTGCATAAGTTTTTCACGTTTCTTACAATTTTTAGCTTAACTTCGTCTATTAGCTTCTTTGCCTAACGAAACGATGCCCAAAAGCTAAACTACCAAGTTAAGACTTCTAAGAACACTAAATAGAGTATAACGGTCTATTTTGACGCCTTAGGAATGCTCAATTCTATGCGTGCATAAGTTTTTCACGTTTCGTGCAATTTTGAACTTAACTTGGTCTATTGGCTTCTTTACGTAACGAAACGTTGCCCAAAAGCTAAACTACCAAGTTAAGACTTCTAAGAACACTAAATAGAGTATAACGGTCTATTTTGATGCCTTAGGAATGCTCAATTCTATGCGTGCATAAGTTTTTCACGTTTCGTGCCATTTTCAACTTAACTTGGACTTTTGGCTTCTTTACCTAACGTAACAGTGTCCAAAAGCTAAACTAGCAAGTTAAGACATCTAAGAACAATAAATAGAGTATAACGGTCTATCTACATGCCTTAGGAATGCTCAATTCTATGCGTGCATAAGTTTTTCACGTTTCGTGCAATTTTGAACTTAACTTGGTCTGTTTGCTTCTTTACCGAACGAAACGTTGTCCAAAAGATAAACTAGCAGGTTAAGACTTCTAAGAACACTAAATAGAGTATAACGGTCCATTTTGATGCCTTAAGAATGCTCAATTCTATGCGTGCATAAGTTTTTCACGTTTCGTGCAATTTTGAACTTAACTTGGTATATTGGCTTCTTTATCTAACGAAACGTTGCCCAAAAGCTAAACTACCAAGTTAAGACTTCTAAGAACACTAAATAGAGTATAACGGTCTATTTTGATGCCTTAGGAATGCTCAATTCTACGCATGGACAAGGTTTTCACGTTTCGTGCCCTTTTGAACTTAACTTGGTCTATTGGCTTCTTTACCTAACGTAACATTGTCACAAAACTTAAACTGGCAAGTTAAGACTTATAAGAACACTAAATAGAGTATAACGGTCTATTTTGATGCCTTATGGATGCTCAATTCTATGCGTGCATAAGTTTTTCACGTTTCGTGTAATTTTGAACTTAACTTGGTCTATTGGCTTCTTTATCTAACGAAACGTTGCCCAAAAGCTAAACTACCAAGTTAGGACTTCTAAGAACACTAAATACAGTATAACGGTCTATTTTGATGCCTTAGGAATGCTCAATTCTATGCGTGCATAAGTTTTTCACGTTTCGTGCAATTTTGAACTTAACTTGGTCTGTTTGCTTCTTTACCGAACGAAACGTTGTCCAAAAGATAAACTAGCAGGTTAAGACTTCTAAGAACACTAAATAGAGTATAACGGTCCATTTTGATGCCTTAGGAATGCTCAATTCTATGCGTGCATAAGTTTTTCACGTTTCGTGCAATTTTTAGCTTAACTTGGTCTATTGGCTTCTTTGCCTAACGAAACGTTGCCCAAAAGCTAAACTACCAAGTTAAGACTTCTAAGAACACGAAATATAGTATAACGGTCTATTTTGATGCCTTAGGAATGCTCAATTCTATGCGTGCATAAGTTTTTCACGTTTCGTGCACTTTTGAGCTTACCTTGGTCTATTGGCTTCTTTACCTAACGAAACGTTGCCCAAAAGCTAAACTAGCAAGTTAAGACTTCTAAAAACACTAAATAGAGTATAACGGTCTATTTTGATGCCTTAGGAATGCTCAATTCTATGCGTGCATAAGTTTTTCATGTTTCGTGCAATTTTGAACTTAACTTGGTCTATTGGCTTCTTTACCTAACGAAACCTTGCCCAAAAGCTAAACTAGAAAGTCAGGACTTCTAAGAACACTAAATATAGTATAACGGTCAATTTTGATGCCTTAGGAATGCTCAATTCTACGCATGGACAACGTTTTCACGTTTCGTGCCCTTTTGAACTTAACTTGGTCTATTGGCTTCTTTGCCTAACGTAACGTTGTCACAAAACTTAAACTGGCAAGTTAAGACTTATAAGAACACTAAATAGAGTATAACGGTCTATTTTGATGCCTTAGGGATGCTCAATTCTATGCGTGCATAAGTTTTTCACGTTTCGTGCAATTTTGAACTTAACTTGGTCTATTGGCTTCTTTATCTAACGAAACGTTGCCCAAAAGCTAAACTACCAAGTTAAGACTTCTAAGAACACTAAATAGAGTATAACGGTCTATTTTGATGCCTTAGGAATGCTCAATTCTATGCGTGCATAAGTTTTTCACGTTTCGTGCAATTTTGAACTTAACTTGGTCTGTTTGCTTCTTTACCAAACGAAACGTTGTCCAAAAGATAAACTAGCAGGTTAAGACTTCTAAGAACATCAAATAGAGTATAACGGTCCATTTTGATGCCTTAGGAATGCTCAATTCTATGCGTGCATAAGTTTTTCACGTTTCGTGCAATTTTTAGCTTAACTTGGTCTATTGGCTTCTTTGCCTAACGAAACGTTGCCCAAAAGCTAAACGACCAAGTTAAGACTTCTAAGAACACGAAATAGAGTATAACGGTCTATTTTGATGCCTTAGGAATGCTCAATTCTATGCGTGCATAAGTTTTTCACGTTTCGTGCAATTTTGAGCTTAACTTGGTCTATTGGCTTCTTTACCTAACGAAACGTTGCCCAAAAGCTAAACTAGCAAGTTAAGACTTCTAATAACACTAAATAGAGTATAACGGTATATTTTGATGCCTTAGGAATGCTCAATTCTATGCGTGCATAAGTTTTTCACGTTTCGTGCAATTTTGAACTTAACTTGGTCTATTGGCTTCTTTACCTAACGAAACCTTGCCCAAAAGCTAAACTAGAAAGTCAGGACTTCTAAGAACACTAAATATAGTATAACGGTCTATTTTGATGCCTTAGGAATGCTCAATTCTACGCATGGACAAGGTTTCCACGTTTCGTGCCCTTTTGAACTTAACTTGGTCTATTGGCTTCTTTACCTAACGTAACGTTGTCACAAAACTTAAACTGGCAAGTTAAGACTTATAAGAACACTAAATAGAGTATAACGGTCTATTTTGATCCCTTAGTAATGCTCAATTCTATGCGTGCATAAGTTTTTCACGTTTCGTGCAATTTTGAACTTAACTTGGTCTTTTGGCTTCTTTACGTAACGAAACGTTGCCCAAAAGCAAAACTACCAAGTTAAGACTTCTAAGAACACTAAATAGAGTATAACGGTCTATTTTGATGCCTTAGGAATGCTCAATTCTATGCGTGCATAAGTTTTTCACGTTTCGTGCAATTTTGAACTTAACTTGGTCTGTTTGCTTCTTTACTGAACGAAACGTTGTCCAAAAGATAAACTAGCAGGTTAAGACATTTAAGAACACTAAATAGAGTATAACGGTCCATTTTGATGCCTTTGGAATGGTCAATTCTATGCGTGCATAAGTTTTTCACGTTTCGTGCAATTTTTAGCTTAACTTGGTCTATTAGCTTCTTTTCCTAACGAAACGTTGCCCAAAAGCTAAACTACCCAGTTAAGACTTCTAAGAACACTAAATAGAGTATAACGGTCTATTTTGACGCCTTAGGAATGCTCAATTCTATGCGTGCATAAGTTTTTCACGTTTCGTGCAATTTTGAGCTTAACTTGGTCTATTGGCTTCTTTACCTAACGAAACGTTGCCCAAAAGCTAAACTAGCAAGTTACGACTTCTAAGAACACTAAATAGAGTATAACGGTCTATTTTGATGCCTTAGGAATGCTCAATTCTATGCATAGACAAGTTTTTCACGTTTTGTGAAATTTTGAACTTAACTTGGTCTATTGGCTTCTTTACCGAGCGAAACGTTGTCCAAAAGATAGACTAGCAAGTTAAGACTTCTAAGAACACTAAATAGAGCATAACGGTCTATTTTGATGCCTTAGGAATGCTCAATTCTACGCATGGACAAGTTTTTGACGTTTCGTGCCATTTTGAACTTAACTTGGTCTATTGGCTTCTTTACCTAACGTAACAGTGTCCAAAAGCTAAACTAGCAAGTTAAGACATCTAAGAACACTAAATAGAGTATAACGGTCTATTTTCATGCCTTAGGAATGCTCAATTCTATGCGTGCATAAGTTTTTCAAGTTTCGTGCAATTTTGAACTTAACTTGGTCTGTTTGCTTCTTTACAGAACGAAACGCTGTCCAAAAGATAAACTAGCAGGTTAAGACTTCTAAGAACACTAAATAGAGTATAACGGTCTATTTTGATGCCTTAGTAATGCTCAATTCTATAAGTGCATAAGTTT
Source organism: Tripterygium wilfordii (assembly GCF_013401445.1). Lineage (NCBI taxonomy): Eukaryota > Viridiplantae > Streptophyta > Magnoliopsida > Celastrales > Celastraceae > Tripterygium > Tripterygium wilfordii. The sequence goes on along the minus strand of NC_052243.1, from coordinate 7,951,254 downwards.
TTCACGTTTCGTGCAATTTTGAACTTAACTTGGTCTATTGGATTCTTTACCTAACGAAACGTTGCCCAAAAGCAAAACTAGTAAGTTTAGACTTCTAAGAACACTAAATAGAGTATAACGGTCTATTTTGATGCCTTAGGAATGCTCAATTCTATGCGTGCATAAGTTTTTCACGTTTCGTGCAATTTTGAACTTAACTTGGTCTATCGGCTTCTTTATCTAACGAAACGTTGCCCAAAAGCTAAACTACCATGTTAACACTTCTAAGAACACTAAATAGAGTATAACGGTCTATGTTGATGGCTTAGGATTGCTCAATTCTATGCATAGACAAGTTTTTCACGTTTCGTGAAATTTTGAACTTAACTTGGTCTATTGGCTTCTTTACCGAGCGAAACGTTGTCCAAAAGATAGACTAGCAAGTTAGAACTTCTAAGAACACTAAATAGAGCATAACGGTCTATTTTGATGCCTTAGGAATGCTCAATTCTATGCGTGCATAAGTTTTTCACGTTTCGTGCAATTTTGAACTTAACTTGGTCTATTGGCTTCTTTACCTAACGAAACGTTGCCCAAAAGCTAAACTACCATGTTAACACTTCTAAGAACACTAAATAGAGTATAACGGTCTATGTTGATGGCTTAGGATTGCTCAATTCTATACATAGACAAGTTTTTCACGTTTCGTGATGTTTTGAACTTAACTTGGTCTATTGGCTTCTTTACCGAGCGAAACGTTGTCCAAAAGATAGACTAGCAAGTTAAGATTTCTAAGAACACTAAATAGAGTATAACGGTCTATTTTGATGCCTTAGGAATGCTCAATTCTACGCATGGACAAGTTTTTCTTGCTTCGTGCCATTTTGAACTGAACTTGGTCTATTGGCTTCTTTACCTAACGTAACGTTGTCCAAAAGCTAAACTAGCAAGTTAAAACTTCTAAGAACACTAAATAGAGTATAACGGTCTATTTTGATGCCTTAGGAATGCTCAATTCTATGCGTGCATAAGTTTTTCACGTTTCGTGCAATTTTGCACTTAACTTGGTCTATTGGCTTCTTTACCTAACGAAACCTTGCCCAAAAGCTAAACTAGAAAGTCAGGACTTCTAATAACACTAAATATAGTACAACGGTCTATTTTGATGTCTTAGGAATGCTCAATTCTACGCATGGACAAGGTTTTCACGTTTCGTGCCCTTTTGAACTTAACTTTGTCTATTGGCTTCTTTACCTAACGTAACGTTGTCACAAAACTTAAACTGGAAAGTTAAGACTTATAAGAACACTAAATAGAGTATAACGGTCTATTTTGATGCCTTAGGGATGCTCAATTCTATGCGTGCATAAGTTTTTCACGTTTCGTGCAATTTTGAACTTAACTTGGTCTGTTTGCTTCTTTATCGAACGAAACGTTGTCCAAAAGATAAACTAGCAGGTTAAGACTTCTAAGAACACTAAATAGAGTATAACGGTCCATTTTGATGCCTTTGGAATGCTCAATTCTATGCGTGCATAAGTTTTTCACGTTTCGTGCAATTTTTTGCTTAACTTGGTCTATTGGCTTATTTGCCTAACGAAACGTTGCCCAAAAGCTAAACTACCAAGTTAAGACTTCTAAGAACACGAAATAGAGTATAACGGTCTATTTTGATGCCTTAGGAATGCTCAATTCTATGCGTGCATAAGTTTTTCACGTTTCGTGCAATTTTGAGCTTAACTTGGTCTATTGGCTTCTTTACCTAACGAAACGTTGCCCAAAAGCTAAAGTAGCAAGTTAAGACTTCTAAGAACACTAAATAGAGTATAACGGTCTATTTTGATGCCTTAGGAATGCTCTATTCTATGCTGATGGATCGTACTTAACACAAGAGGGGGGGGTGAATTGTGTCCCCAAATTCCGATAGGAATCTCTTTTTTAAAATTTAAAAGGAAATCAATGTCAATTAACAATTAGCACACAAATTTGGACTCTAATGATTATATTAATCAATATTCATTTCAATGCAAGATGTGATACAATATGGTGAATGATCAATTATCAAATAATCAAGGAATTGCAAAAATAGATTTTTTAAACAACACACTGCGCACATATTTTACAACTCAAATTTCACCTAGCAAATCAAGTCAGAATTCAATGAAATTTGGTATGCAGTATCACAACACCCTAATGAATACTATATCAAAAATTCAGATTAAAATTCATAGTTCAGCTATGTGAACAGTGCACGGACAGACTAGTGGTTCAGAAAATTCTGCAATCAAAACACTTAATCAATCAACAAGCAAGCAATGCAATCAAGAAAGTCCACACAGCAATTTATAGTAGTTCGGAGACTCTTCTCCTACATCTACTACCTAGGTTCACCAACCTAGGATTTTCCAACCTCCACTAAGGATGTGGTTTTCTCAAGAGCTCCACAAAACTCACAAGGGTTTTTAGGTCACCCTTAAAACTGAAGATTTCAAGACAATCTTCAAACTTTACAACCAAGGGTTTCAAGCACTCCCTTAAACTCAACCTCAACAAGGTTTTTGACCAATGAAGGGACTTTTACAAGTGTTCGGTATGAATGGTTCACTCAAGGTTTGAACTAAGCAAATAGGGTTGAGGAACACTCAAGAATCACAATATCACCTCACGGGTTGGATAGAAATTGAAGAATAATGAGGATTTTCGAATCTGAAAATAAGAAGCCAAATGAGAAGCACTCCCTCTTTGCAAAAGAAAAATAGTGAGGAAGCCTTTAGAGTGGCTTGGGTAGAAGCTTGGATTCAATGGTACAAACTAGCTTGAAAGCTTTGAGAGCAAGAATTTCTTCAATATAATTTTGGCTTCTCCAAGTTGGAATGAGGAAGAACCCCTCTTTATAATTTACCAAGCTCTTGTGATTTCCACCATTGGATCTTTTTCTATCTTCAAATCTCGACCTTCAATTACATGCGCAAATCTTGGCCATTGAATGAATAGATCATTAAATCTCAACCTTGCAATATGTAGCCGTTGCACTTGCATGATTTTCTAAGTCTAGCTTTCCAAGATTTGAGTTGTCATGTGCACTTGCAGCCATCTTTGACAATTTGATCAAACTTGCACCAAATCTTGACCTTGGTATCTCCAACAATTTTGTCATCTTTGATCATTTGATCAAATTTACACCAAATCTTGGCCTTGGTATCTCCAACGATTTCCTACAAAATGTGTAGCAACTTGCAGCCATCTTTGACTCCAAAAATCAAGTAAGATCTTCTTTTAAGTCAAAAGTTTCAAGCAAGAATATGGTCTTATGCACAACCATTGGATTCACCTTTTAAATGGTCATCTTAACCCTTCAAGTCTTGTTGTAATCTGATCCATTCATAATTCAAAACAATTCAATCTCGGCCATAGATTAGTGTACCGTTGGAGCTTGTAGTCTTCAAGAATATCTTCATAATCTAAGTCTTGTCTAGTTGCAAAATATACTTTCTCATCTCTTACAAATTTCAACCATTGCATTTGTCCTTTAGCTTCATCAATTTTCTTCTCACAAAAATCTTATCATTGACCTCAATAAAGGAAGCATGTGCAAGATCTTGTTTGATGAAGATAAGAGATCCTTCACATGACCAAACATGTCCCTCCAATCTTGACTTCAAACTCTGAATTTGGCAGCACCAATATATCCATATTATACAGCCCTAAGGCTAGTTCCAATCATCAATCAAAATGCCTTAGTGGAAGGTTGATGAACATAGGTTTTTCTTGGTTTTCTAGAGATCCAAGCTCATACTTGAAAACCGGACTTCAATTCACTTGAGCAAACTGAATTCTGAGTGATATAACATCCTCATGATGATTAACCTACAAAGAAATAGGAGGTAGAACTCCCCAATTGCATGTAAGCTCAAAGAGCTTCATATAGAGCGCATAGGTTAATTACATTAGAAAAACAACCCAGAAAATTCGTATTACTGCATGATAAATCATTTTATATATATTAGAATGTCCACATAAAATTTCATAACAATCGGAAATCGTTTGGTCACTCAACCAAGCAATTTGATCACTAATAGTGAAACCGATAAATTCTAAGTGTAAATTCAAAGTCATTTTGCAAACTCAGTGTAAATGACCTTTTCTCTTGAACTTTACTAAATCAAATATGTTCATAGTGATGAAACTAAGATGCACACGAAATTTCATTTAAATCGGAGTTCATTTGGTTCACTACGTTCACAAAGAACACATATGCACAAAATTAGGTAAAACCTAGTTTTGGCGGAATTTAAGCATATGACCAAATATATATGTGATGCACTTAATTTCTCATGATTATAGTCCTAGAACATATATTAAACCTTCATGTGCATGTGGTTCAAGTTTCAAGTAATTTGGACCTAAATAAGATAAATTATGATCATTAGAAGATTAATACCCTAACTTAGTCCATGTATATTTATTTTCAAAACTTAATTTCCAGCACTATCTCAAAAATATATAGATACCAAATTCACATAGAGATATGCATAAGCCTTCATTTGTATATGCACAATTAAGATATTAAACAATTAACCAAATAACCATCTAAGCATGTTTTCTAGCATTTTAGGATATGTTCAAGTCAAGCATGCTCACACACATTTTAGTATATAATCATACACAATCATCAAAAACACAATGTTGACTAGACACTAAGTCTTGGTCCAACAATCTCTTCATATTCCATTCGTATAAATATTCAAAAGTAAGAATCATCATAAACCAATATCTTTCTCAAGAAATCTTCAAGGATGGATACTCCTAACTCTCCACCTGTAAAAAGGTCTAGAACTGATGAAGGTTCTACTTCTAAAGAAGAAGAAGGTGGAGGTGATCGCAGATTCAACCTCTCCCCTATAAGGGAAGACGTATACGAGGACGATCCTCAGAAAACCATCGAATCTCTACAAGAAGCTTTGATGGAAACCAAAAGGAGACTTAAAAAAGCAACTGACAAAGTTCAAGACTACAAAAGGCAACTTATGGTTTCAAGGTATGTCATACAAGGTGTTCGATATATGTCATGGGGCAGACAAGCAAGTACTCATGACCCAGATAAATTGCACGAAGCAATCACTGAGATCACAGTACAACTTGGATCTGTTGCAGATGGAATAGACAGTGTTCTTTATGCCTTTGGAATGGTCAATTCTATGCGTGCATAAGTTTTTCACGTTTCGTGCAATTTTTAGCTTAACTTGGTCTATTAGCTTCTTTGCCTAACGAAACGTTGCCCAAAAGCTAAACTACCAAGTTAAGACTTCTAAGAACACTAAATAGAGTATAACGGTCCATTTTGATGCCTTTGGAATGGTCAATTCTATTCGTGCATAAGTATTTCACGTTTCGTGCAATTTTTAGCTTAACTTGGTCTATTAACTTCTTTGCCTAACGAAACGTTGCCCAAAAGCTAAACTACCAAGTTAAGACTTCTAAGAACACTAAATAGAGTATAACGGTCTATTTTGAAGCCTTAGTAATGCTCAATTCTATGCGTGCATAAGTTTTTCACGTTTCTTGCAATTTTGAGCTTAACTTGGTCTATTGGCTTCTTTACCTAACGAAACGTTGCCCAAAAGCTAAACTAGCAAGTTAAGACTTCTAAGAACACTAAATAGAGTATAACGGTCTATTTTGATGCCTTAGGAATGCTCAATTCTATGCATAGACAAGTTTTTCACGTTTCGTGAAATTTTGAACTTAACTTGGTCTATTGGCTTCTTTACCGAGCGAAACGTTGTCCAAAAGATATACTAGCAAGTTACGACTTCTAAGAACACTAAATAGAGCATAACGGTCTATTTTGATGCCTTAGGAATGCTCAATTCTACGCATGGACAAGTTTTTGACGTTTCGTGCCATTTTGAACTTAACTTGGTCTATTGGCTTCTTTACCTAACGAAACGTTGCCCAAAAGCTAAACTAGCAAGTTAAGACTTCTAAGAACACTAAATAGAGTATAACGGTCTATTTTGATGCCTTAGGAATGCTCAATTCTATGCATAGACAAGTTTTTCACGTTTCGTGAAATTTTGAACTTAACTTGGTCTATTGGCTTCTTTACCGAGCGAAACGTTGTCCAAAAGCTAAACTAGCAAGTTAAGACTTCTAAGAACACTAAATAGAGCATAACGGTCTATTTTGATGCCTTAGGAATGCTCAATTCTACGCATGGACAAGTTTTTGACGTTTCGTGCCATTTTGAACTTAACTTGGTCTATTGGCTTCTTTACCTAACGTAACAGTGTTCAAAAGCTAAACTAGCAAGATAAGACATCTAAGAACACTAAATAGAGTATAACGGTCTATTTTCATGCCTTAGGAATGCTCAATTCTATGCATGCATAAGTTTTTCAAGTTTCGTGCAATTTTGAACTTAACTTGGTCTGTTTGCTTCTTTACAGAATGAAACGCTGTCCAAAAGATAAACTAGCAGGTTAAGACTTCTAAGAACACTAAATAGAGTATAACGGTCTATTTTGATACCTTAGGAATGCTCAATTCTATGCGTGCATAAGTTTTTCACGTTTCGTGCAATTTTGAACTTAACTTGGTCTATTGGCTTCTTTACCTAACGAAACGTTGCCCAAAAGCTAAACTACCAAGTTAAGACTTCTAAGAACACTAAATAGAGTATAACGGTCTATTTTGAAGCCTTAGTAATGCTCAATTCTATGCGTGCACAAGTTTTTCACGTTTCGTGCAATTTTGAGCTTAACTTGGTCTATTGGCTTCTTTACCTAACGAAACGTTGCCCAAAAGCTAAACTAGCAAGTTAAGACTTCTAAGAACACTAAATAGAGTATAACGGTCTATTTTGAAGCCTTAGTAATGCTCAATTCTATGCGTGCACAAGTTTTTCACGTTTCGTGCAATTTTGAGCTTAACTTGGTCTATTGGCTTCTTTACCTAACGAAACGTTGCCCAAAAGCTAAACTAGCAAGTTAAGACTTCTAAGAACACTAAATAGAGTATAACGGTCTATTTTGATGCCTTAGGAATGCTCAATTCTATGCATAGACAAGTTTTTCACGTTTCGTGAAATTTTGAACTTAACTTGGTCTATTGGCTTCTTTACCGAGCGAAACGTTGTCCAAAAGATATACTAGCAAGTTACGACTTCTAAGAACACTAAATAGAGCATAACGGTCTATTTTGATGCCTTAGGAATGCTCAATTCTACGCATGGACAAGTTTTTGACGTTTCGTGCCATTTTGAACTTAACTTGGTCTATTGGCTTCTTTACCTAACGTAACAGTGTTCAAAAGCTAAACTAGCAAGATAAGACATCTAAGAACACTAAATAGAGTATAACGGTCTATTTTCATGCCTTAGGAATGCTCAATTCTATGCATGCATAAGTTTTTCAAGTTTCGTGCAATTTTGAACTTAACTTGGTCTGTTTGCTTCTTTACAGAATGAAACGCTGTCCAAAAGATAAACTAGCAGGTTAAGACTTCTAAGAACACTAAATAGAGTATAACGGTCTATTTTGATACCTTAGGAATGCTCAATTCTATGCGTGCATAAGTTTTTCACGTTTTGTGCAATTTTGAACTTAACTTGGTCTATTGGATTATTTACCTAACGAAACGTTGCCCAAAAGCAAAACTAGCAAGTTAAGACTTCTAAGAACACTAAATAGAGTATAACGGTCTATTTTGATGCCTCAGGAATGCTCAATTCTATGCGTGCATAAGTTTTTCACGTTTCGTGCAATTTTGAACTTAACTTGGTCTATTAGCTTCTTTATCTAACGAAACCTTGCCCAAAAGCTAAACTAGAAAGTTAAGACTTCTAAGAACACTAAATATAGTATAACGGTCTATTTTGATGCCTTAGGAATGCTCAATTCTACGCATGGACAAGGTTTTCACGTTTCGTGCCATTTTGAACTTAACTTGGTCTATTGGCTTCTTCATCTAACGTAACGTTGTCCAAAAGCTAAACTAGCAAGTTAAGACTTCTAAGAACGCTAAACAGAGTGTAACGGTCTATTTTCATGCCTTAGGAATGCTCACTTCTATGCGTGGATAAGTTTTTCACGTTTCGTGCAATCTTAAACTTAACTTGGTCTATTGGCTTCTTTACCTAACGTAACGTTGTCCAAAAGCTAAACTACTAAGTTAAGACTTCTAAGAACACTAAATAGAGTATCACGGTCTATTTTGATGCCTTAGGAATGCTCAATTCTATGCATGGAGAAGTTTTTCACTTTTCGTGCAATTTTGACTTAACTTGGTCTACTAGCTTCTTTACCTAACGAAACGTTGCCCAAAAGCTAAACTAGCAACTTAAGACTTCTAAGAACAGTAAATAGAGTATAACGGTCTATTTTGATCTCTTAGGAACGCTCAATGCTATGCGTAGACAAGTTTTTCAAGTTTCGTGCAATTTTGAACTTAACTTGGTCTGTTTGATTCTTTACAGAACGAAACGCTGTCCAAAAGATAAACTAGCAGGTTAAGACTTCTAAGAACACTAAATAGAGTATAACGGTCTATTTTGATGCGTTAGGAATGCTCAATTCTATGCGTGCATAAGTTTTTCACGTTTCGTGCAATTTTGAACTTAACTTGGTCTATTGGATTATTTACCTAACGAAATGTTGCCCAAAAGCAAAACTAGCAAGTTAAGACTTCTAAGAACACTAAATAGAGTATAACGGTCTATTTTGATGCCTTAGGAATGCTCAATTCTATGTGTGCATAAGTTTTTCACGTTTCGTGCAATTTTCAAGTTAACTTGGTCTATTGGCTTCTTTACCTAACGAAACGTTGCCCAAAAGCTAAACTACCATGTTAACACTTCTAAGAACACTAAATAGAGTATAACGGTCTATGTTGATGGCTTAGGATTGCTCAATTCTATGCATAGACAAGTTTTTCACGTTTCGTGCAATTTTGAACTTAACTTGGTCTATTGGATTCTTTACCTAACGTAACGTTGTCCAAAAGCTAAACTAGCAAGTTAAGACATCCAAGAACACTAAATAGAGTATAACGGTCTATTTTGATGCCTTAGGAATGCTCACTTCTATGCGTGCATAAGTTTTTCACGTTTCGTGCAATTTTGAACTTAGCTTGGTCTGTTCGCTTCTTTGCTGAACGAAACGCTGTCCAAAAGATAAACTAGCAGGTTAAGACTTCTAAGAACACTAAATAGAGTATAACGGTCTATTTTGATGCCTCAGGAATGCTCAATTCTATGCGTGCATAAGTTTTTCACGTTTCGTGTAATTTTGAACTTAACTTGGTCTGTTAGCTTCTTTATCTAACGAAACCTTGCCCAAAAGCTAAACTAGAAAGTTAAGACTTCTAAGAACACTAAATATAGTATAACGGTCTATTTTGATGCCTTAGGAATGCTCAATTCTACGCATGGACAAGGTTTTCACGTTTCATGCCATTTTGAACTTAACTTGGTCTATTGGCTTCTTCATCTAACGTAACGTTGTCCAAAAGCTAAACTAGCAAGTTAAGACTTCTAAGAACACTAAACAGAGTGTAACGGTCTATTTTCATGCCTTAGGAATGCTCACTTCTATGCGTGGATAAGTTTTTCACGTTTCGTGCAATCTTGAACTTAACTTGGTCTATTGGCTTCTTTACCTAACGTAACGTTGTCCAAAAGCTAAACTACTAAGTTAAGACTTCTAAGAACACTAAATAGAGTATCACGGTCTATTTTGATGCCTTAGGAATGCTCGATTCTATGCATGGAGAAGTTTTTCACGTTTCGTGCAATTTTGACTTAACTTGGTCTATTAGCTTCTTTACCTAACGAAACGTTGCCCAAAAGCTAAACTAGCAACTTAAGACTTCTAAGAACAGTAAATAGAGTATAACGGTCTATTTTGATCTCTTAGGAATGCTCAATGCTATGCGTAGACAAGTTTTTCACGTTTCGTGCAATTTTGAACTTAACTTGTTCTGTTTGCTTCTTTACCGAACGAAACGTTGTCCAAAAGATAAACTAGCAGGTTAAGACTTCTAAGAACACTAAATAGAGTATAACGGTCTATTTTGATGCCTTAGGAATGCTTAATTCTAGGCGTGCATATGTTTTTCACGGTTCCTGCAATTTTGAACTTAACTTGGTCTATTGGCTTCTTTACCTAACGAAACGTTGCCCAAAAGCTAAACTAGCAAGTTAAGACTTCTAAGAACACTAAATAGAGTATAACGGTCTATTTTGATGCCTTAGGAATGCTCAATTCTATGCATGGAGAAGTTTTTCAGGTTTCGTACAATTTTGACTTAACTTGGTCTATTGGCTTGTTTACCTAACGAAACCTTGCCCAAAAGCTAAACTAGCAAGTTAAGACTTCTAAGAACACTAAATAGAGTATAACGGTCTATTTTGATGCCTTAGGAATGCTCAATTCTATGCATGGACAAGTTTTTCACGTTTCATGCAATTTTGACTTAACTTGGCCTATTAGCTTCTTTACCTAACAAAAACTTGCCCGAAAGCTAAACTAGCAAGTTAAGACTTCTAAGAACACTAAATAGAGTATAACGGTCTATTTTGATCTCTTAGGAATGCTCAATCCTATGCGTAGACAAGTTTTTCACGTTTCGTGTAATTTTAAACTTAACTTGGTCTGTTTGCTTCTTTACCAAACGAAACGTTGTCGACAATGTAAACTAGCAGGTTAAGACTTCTAAGAACACTAAATAGAGTATAACGGTCTATTTTGATGCCTTAGGAAAGCTTAATTCTAGGCGTGCATAAGTATTTCACGGTTCCTGCAATTTTGAACTTAACTTGGTCTATTGGCTTCTTTACCTAACGAAACGTTGCCCAAAAGCTAAACTAGCAAGTTAAGACTTCTAAGAAATCTAAATAGAGTATAACGGTCTATTTTGATGCCTTAGGAATGCTCAATTCTATGCATGGAGAAGTTTTTCAGGTTTCGTACAATTTTGACTTAACTTGGTCTATTAGCTTGTTTACCTAACGAAACCTTGCCCAAAAGCTAAACTAGCAAGTTAAGACTTCTAAGAACACTAAATAGAGTATAACGGTCTATTTTGATGCCTTAGGAATGCTCAATTCTATGCATGGACAAGTTTTTCACGTTTCATGCAATTTTGACTTAACTTGGCCTATTAGCTTCTTTACCTAACGAAAACTTGGCCAAAAGCTAAACTAGCAAGTTAAGACTTCTAAGAACACTAAATAGAGTATAACGGTCTATTTTGATCTCTTAGGAATGCTCAATCCTATGCGTAGACAAGTTTTTCACGTTTCGTGTAATTTTAAACTTAACTTGGTCTGTTTGCTTCTTTACCAAACGAAACGTTGTCGACAATGTAAACTAGCAGGTTAAGACTTCTAAGAACACTAAATAGAGTATAACGGTCTATTTTGATGCCTTAGGAATGCTTAATTCTAGGCGTGCATAAGTTTTTCACGGTTCCTGCAATTTTGAACTTAACTTGGTCTATTGGCTTCTTTACCTAACGAAACGTTGCCCAAAAGCTAAACTAGCAAGTTAAGACTTCTAAGAAATCTAAATAGAGTATAACGGTCTATTTTGATGCCTTAGGAATGCTCAATTCTATGCATGGACAAGTTTTTCACGTTTCATGCAATTTTGACTTAACTTGGTCTATTAGCTTCTTTACCTAACGAAACCTTGCCCAAAAGCTAAACTAGCTAGTTAAGACTTCTAAGAACACTAAATAGAGCATAAGGGTCTATTTTGATGCCTTAGGAATGCTCAATTCTATGCATGGAGAAGTTTTTCACGTTTCATGCAATTTTGACTTAACTTGGTCTATTAGCTTCTTTACCTAACGAAACCTTGCCCAAAAGCTAAACTAGCAAGTTAAGACTTCTAAAAACACTAAATAGAGTATAACGGTCTATTTTGATGCCTTAGGAATGCTCAATTCTATGCATGAACAAGTTTTTCACGTTTCGTGCAATTTTGACTTAACTTGGTCTATTAGCTTCTTTACCTAACGAAACCTTGCCCAAAAGCTAAAACAGCAAGTTAAGACTTTTAAGAACACTAAATAGAGTATAACGGTCTATTTTGATGCCTTAGGAATGCTCAATTCTATGCATGCAGAAGTTTTTCACGTTTCGTGCAATTTTGAACTTGACTTGGTCTATTGGCTTTTTTACCTAACGAAACGTTGCCCAAACGCTAAACTACCAAGTTAAAACTTCAAAGAACACTAAATAGAGTATAACGGTCTATGTTGATGCCTTAGGAATGCTCAATTCTATGCATAGACAAGTTTTTCACGTTTCGTGAAATTTTGAACTTAACTTGGTCTATTGGCTTCTTTACTGAGCGAAACGTTGTCCAAAAGATAAACTAGCAAGTTTAGACTTCTAAGAACACTAAATAGAGTATAACGGTCTATTTTGATCTCTTAGGAATGCTCAATCCTATGCGTAGACAAGTTTTTCACGTTTCGTGTAATTTTAAACTTAACTTGGTCTGTTTGCTTCTTTACCAAACGAAACGTTGTCGACAATGTAAACTAGCAGGTTAAGACTTCTAAGAACACTAAATAGAGTATAACGGTCTATTTTGATGCCTTAGGAATGCTTAATTCTAGGCGTGCATAAGTTTTTCACGGTTCCTGCAATTTTGAACTTAACTTGGTCTATTGGCTTCTTTACCTAACGAAACGTTGCCCAAAAGCTAAACTAGCAAGTAAAGACTTCTAAGAAATCTAAATAGAGTATAACGGTCTATTTTGATGCCTTAGGAATGCTCAATTCTATGCATGGAGAAGTTTTTCACGTTTCATGCAATTTTGACTTAACTTGGTCTATTAGCTTCTTTACCTAACGAAACCTTGCCCAAAAGCTAAACTAGCAAGTTAAGACTTCTAAGAACACTAAATAGAGCATAAGGGTCTATTTTGATGCCTTAGGAATGCTCAATTCTATGCATGGAGAAGTTTTTCACGTTTCATGCAATTTTGACTTAACTTGGTCTATTAGCTTCTTTACCTAACAAAACCTTGCCCAAAAGCTAAACTAGCAAGTTAAGACTTCTAAAAACACTAAATAGAGTATAACGGTCTATTTTGATGCCTTAGGAATGCTCAATTCTATGCATGGACAAGTTTTTCACGTTTCGTGCAATTTTGACTTAACTTGGTCTATTAGCTTCTTTACCTAACGAAACCTTGCCCAAAAGATAAAATAGCAAGTTAAGACTTTTAAGAACACTAAATAGAGTATAACGGTCTATTTTGATGCCTTAGGAATGCTCAATTCTATGCATGCAGAAGTTTTTCACGTTTCGTGCAATTTTGAACTTGACTTGGTCTATTGGCTTTTTTACCTAACGAAACGTTGCCCAAACGCTAAACTACCGAGTTAAAACTTCAAAGAACACTAAATAGAGTATAACGGTCTATGTTGATGCCTTAGGAATGCTCAATTCTATGCATAGACAAGTTTTTCACGTTTCGTGAAATTTTGAACTTAACTTGGTCTATTGGCTTCTTTACTGAGCGAAACGTTGTCCAAAAGATAAACTAGCAAGTTTAGACTTCTAAGAACACTAAATAGAGTATAACGGTCCATTTTGATGCCTTAGGAATGCTCAATTCTATGCGTGCGTAAGTTTTTCACGTTTCGTACAATTTTGAGCTTAACTTGGTCTATTGGCATCTTTACCTAACGAAACGTTGCCCAAAAGCTAAACTAGCAAGTTAAGACTTCCAAGGACACTAAATAGAGTATAACGGTCTATTTTGATGCCTTAGGAATGCTCAATTCTAAGCATGGACAAGTTTTTCTCGTTTCGTGCAATTTTGAACTTAACTTCGTCTATTAGCTTCTTTACCTAACGAAACGTTGCCCAAAACCTAAACTAGCAAGTTAAGACTTCTAAGAACACTAAATAGAGTATAACGGTCTATTGTGATGCCTTAGGAATGCTCAATTCTACGCATGGACAAGTTTTTCACGTTTCGTGCCATTTTGAACTTAACATGGTCTATTGGCTTCTTTACCTAACATAACGTTGTCCAAAAGCTAAACTAGCAAGTTAGGACTTCTAGGAACACTAAATAGAGTATAACGGTCTATTTTGATGCCTTAGGAATGCTCAATTCTATGCGTGCATAAGTTTTTCACGTTTCGTGCAATTTTGGAGCTTAACTTGGTCTATTGGCTTCTTTGCCTAACGAAACGTTGCCCAAAAGCTAAACTAGCAAGTTAAGACTTCTAAGAACACTAAATAGAGTATAACGGTCTATTTTGATGCCTTAGGAATGCTCAATTCTATGCGTGCAGAAGTTTTTCACGTTTCGTGCAATTTTGAACTAAATAGAATAGAGTATAACGGTCTATGTTGATGCCTTAGAAATGCTCAATTCTATGCATAGACAAGTTTTTCACGTTTCGTGAAATTTTGAACTTAACTTGGTCTATTGGCTTCTTTACCAAGCGAAACGTTGTCCGAAAGAAAAACTAGCAAGTTAAGACTTCTAAGAACACTAAATAGAGTATAACGGTCTATTTTGATGCCTTAGGAATGATCAATTCTATGCGTGCATAAGTTTTTCACGTTTCGTGCAATTTTGAACTTAACTTGGTCTATTGGCTTCTTTACCTAACGAAACGTTGCCCAAAAGCTAAACTACCATGTTAACACTTCTAAGAACACTAAATAGAGTATAACGGTCTATGTTGATAGCTTAGGATTGCTCAATTCTATGCATAGACAAGTTTTTCACGTTTCGTGCAATTTTGAACTTAACTTGGTCTATTGGATTCTTTACCTAACGTAACGTTGTCCAAAAGCTAAACTAGCAAGTTAAGACATCCAAGAACACTAAATAGAGTATAACGGTCCATTTTGATGCCTTAGGAATGCTCACTTCCATGCGTGCATAAGTTTTTCACGTTTCGTGCAATTTTGAACTTAACTTGGTCTGTTCGCTTCTTTGCTGAACGAAACGCTGTCCAAAAGATAAACTAGCAGGTTAAGATTTCTAAGAACACTAAATAGAGTATAACGGTCTATTTTGATGCCTCAGGAATGCTCAATTCTATGCGTGCATAAGTTTTTCACGTTTCGTGCAATTTTGAACTTAACTTGGTCTATTGGCTTCTTTACCTAACGAAACGTTGCCCAAAAGCTAGACTAGCAAGTTAAGACTTCCAAGAACACTAAATAGAGTATAACGGTCTATTTTGATGCCTTAGGAATGCTCAATTCTACGCATGGACAAGTTTTTCACGTTTCGTGCCATTTTGAACTTAACTTGGTCTATTAGCTTCTTTACCTAACGAAACGTTGCCCAAAAGCTAAACTACCATGTTAACACTTCTAAGAACACTAAATAGAGTATAACGGTCTATGTTGATGGCTTAGGATTGCTCAATTCTATGCATAGACAAGTTTTTCACGTTTCGTGCAATTTTGAACTTAACTTGGTCTATTGGATTCTTTACCTAACGTAACGTTGTCCAAAAGCTAAACTAGCAAGTTAAGACATCCAAGAACACTAAATAGAGTATAACGGTCCATTTTGATGCCTTAGGAATGCTCACTTCTATGCGTGCATAAGTTTTTCACGTTTCGTGTAATTTTGAACTTAACTTGGTCTGTTCGCTTCTTTGCTGAACGAAACGCTGTCCAAAAGATAAACTAGCAGGTTAAGATTTCTAAGAACACTAAATAGAGTATAACGGTCTATTTTGATGCCTCAGGAATGCTCAATTCTATGCGTGCATAAGTTTTTCACGTTTCGTGCAATTTTGAACTTAACTTGGTCTATTAGCTTCTTTATCTAACGAAACCTTGCCCAAAAGCTAAACTAGAAAGTTAAGACTTCTAAGAACACTAAATATAGTATAACGGTCTATTTTGATGCCTTAGGAATGCTCAATTCTACGCATGGACAAGGTTTTCACGTTTCGTGCCATTTTGAACTTAACTTGGTCTATTGGCTTCTTCATCTAACGTAACGTTGTCCAAAAGCTAAACTAGCAAGTTAAGACTTCTAAGAACGCTAAACAGAGTGTAACGGTCTATTTTCATGCCTTAGGAATGCTCACTTCTATGCGTGGATAAGTTTTTCACGTTTCGTGCAATCTTAAACTTAACTTGGTCTATTGGCTTCTTTACCTAACGTAACGTTGTCCAAAAGCTAAACTACTAAGTTAAGACTTCTAAGAACACTAAATAGAGTATCACGGTCTATTTTGATGCCTTAGGAATGCTCAATTCTATGCATGGAGAAGTTTTTCACGTTTCATGCAATTTTGACTTAACTTGGTCTATTAGCTTCTTTACCTAACGAAACGTTGCCCAAAAGCTAAACTAGCAACTTAAGACTTCTAAGAACAGTAAATAGAGTATAACGGTCTATTTTGATCTCTTAGGAACGCTCAATGCTATGCGTAGACAAGTTTTTCAAGTTTTTTGAACTTAACTTGGTCTGTTTGATTCTTTACAGAACGAAACGCTGTCCGAAAGATAAACTAGCAGGTTAAGAGTTCTAAGAACACTAAATAGAGTATAACGGTCTATTTTGATGCGTTAGGAATGCTCAATTCTATGCGTGCATAAGTTTTTCACGTTTCGTGCAATTTTGAACTTAACTTGGTCTATTGGATTATTTACCTAACGAAATGTTGCCCAAAAGCAAAACTAGCAAGTTAAGACTTCTAAGAACACTAAATAGAGTATAACGGTCTATTTTGATGCCTTAGGAATGCTCAATTCTATGCGTGCATAAGTTTTTCACGTTTCGTGCAATTTTGAAGTTAACTTGGTCTATTGGCTTCTTTACCTAACGAAACGTTGCCCAAAAGCTAAACTACCATGTTAACACTTCTAAGAACACTAAATAGAGTATAACGGTCTATGTTGATGGCTTAGGATTGCTCAATTCTATGCATAGACAAGTTTTTCACGTTTCGTGCAATTTTGAACTTAACTTGGTCTATTGGATTCTTTACCTAACGTAACGTTGTCCAAAAGCTAAACTAGCAAGTTAAGACATCCAAGAACACTAAATAGAGTATAACGGTCCATTTTGATGCCTTAGGAATGCTCACTTCTATGCGTGCATAAGTTTTTCACGTTTCGTGCAATTTTGAACTTAACTTGGTCTGTTCGCTTCTTTGCTGAACGAAACGCTGTCCAAAAGATAAACTAGCAGGTTAAGACTTCTAAGAACACTAAATAGAGTATAACGGTCTATTTTGATGCCTCAGGAATGCTCAATTCTATGCGTGCATAAGTTTTTCACGTTTCGTGCAATTTTGAACTTAACTTGGTCTATTAGCTTCTTTATCTAACGAAACCTTGCCCAAAAGCTAAACTAGAAAGTTAAGACTTCTAAGAACACTAAATATAGTATAACGGTCTATTTTGATGCCTTAGGAATGCTCAATTCTACGCATGGACAAGGTTTTCACGTTTCGTGCCATTTTGAACTTAACTTGGTCTATTGGCTTCTTCATCTAACGTAACGTTGTCCAAAAGCTAAACTAGCAAGTTAAGACTTCTAAGAACGCTAAACAGAGTGTAACGGTCTATTTTCATGCCTTAGGAATGCTCACTTCTATGCGTGGATAAGTTTTTCAGGTTTCGTGCAATCTTAAACTTAACTTGGTCCATTGGCTTCTTTACCTAACGTAACGTTGTCCAAAAGCTAAACTACTAAGTTAAGACTTCTAAGAACACTAAATAGAGTATCACGGTCTATTTTGATGCCTTAGGAATGCTCAATTCTATGCATGGAGAAGTTTTTCACTTTTCGTGCAATTTTGACTTAACTTGGTCTATTAGCTTCTTTACCTAACGAAACGTTGCCCAAAAGCTAAACTAGCAACTTAAGACTTCTAAGAACAGTAAATAGAGTATAACGGTCGATTTTGATCTCTTAGGAACGGTCAATGCTATGCGTAGACAAGTTTTTCAAGTTTCGTGCAATTTTGAACTTAACTTGGTCTGTTTGATTCTTTACAGAACGAAACGCTGTCCAAAAGATAAACTAGCAGGTTAAGACTTCTAAGAACACTAAATAGAGTATAACGGTCTATTTTGATGCGTTAGGAATGCTCAATTCTATGCGTGCATAAGTTTTTCACGTTTCGTGAAATTTTGAACTTAACTTGGTCTATTGGATTATTTACCTAACGAAATGTTGCCCAAAAGCAAAACTAGCAAGTTAAGACTTCTAAGAACACTAAATAGAGTATAACGGTCTATTTTGATGCCTTAGGAATGCTCAATTCTATGCGTGCATAAGTTTTTCACGTTTCGTGCAATTTTGAACTTAGCTTGGTCTGTTCGCTTCTTTGCTGAACGAAACGCTGTCCAAAAGATAAACTAGCAGGTTAAGACTTCTAAGAACACTAAATAGAGTATAACGGTCTATTTTGATGCCTTAGGAATGCTTAATTCTAGGCGTGCATATGTTTTTCACGGTTCCTGCAATTTTGAACTTAACTTGGTCTATTGGCTTCTTTACCTAACGAAACGTTGCCCAAAAGCTAAACTAGCAAGTTAAGACTTCTAAGAACACTAAATAGAGTATAACGGTCTATTTTGATGCCTTAGGAATGCTCAATTCTATGCATGGAGAAGTTTTTCAGGTTTCGTACAATTTTGACTTAACTTGGTCTATTAGCTTGTTTACCTAACGAAACCTTGCCCAAAAGCTAAACTAGCAAGTTAAGACTTCTAAGAACACTAAATAGAGTATAACGGTCTATTTTGATGCCATAGGAATGCTCAATTCTATGCATGGACAAGTTTTTCACGTTTCATGCAATTTTGACTTAACTTGGCCTATTAGCTTCTTTACCTAACGAAAACTTGCCCGAAAGCTAAACTAGCAAGTTAAGACTTCTAAGAACACTAAATAGAGTATAACGGTCTATTTTGATCTCTTAGGAATGCTCAATCCTATGCGTAGACAAGTTTTTCACGTTTCGTGTAATTTTAAACTTAACTTGGTCTGTTTGCTTCTTTACCAAACGAAACGTTGTCGACAATGTAAACTAGCAGGTTAAGACTTCTAAGAACACTAAATAGAGTATAACGGTCTATTTTGATGCCTTAGGAATGCTTAATTCTAGGCGTGCATAAGTTTTTCACGGTTCCTGCAATTTTGAACTTAACTTGGTCTATTGGCTTCTTTACCTAACGAAACGTTGCCCAAAAGCTAAACTAGCAAGTTAAGACTTCTAAGAAATCTAAATAGAGTATAACGGTCTATTTTGATGCCTTAGGAATGCTCAATTCTATGCATGGAGAAGTTTTTCAGGTTTCGTACAATTTTGACTTAACTTGGTCTATTAGCTTGTTTACCTAACGAAACCTTGCCCAAAAGCTAAACTAGCAAGTTAAGACTTCTAAGAACACTAAATAGAGTATAACGGTCTATTTTGATGCCTTAGGAATGCTCAATTCTATGCATGGAGAAGTTTTTCAGGTTTCGTACAATTTTGACTTAACTTGGTCTATTAGCTTGTTTACCTAACGAAACCTTGCCCAAAAGCTAAACTAGCAAGTTAAGACTTCTAAGAACACTAAATAGAGTATAACGGTCTATTTTGATGCCTTAGGAATGCTCAATTCTATGCATGGACAAGTTTTTCACGTTTCATGCAATTTTGACTTAACTTGGCCTATTAGCTTCTTTACCTAACGAAAACTTGGCCAAAAGCTAAACTAGCAAGTTAAGACTTCTAAGAACACTAAATAGAGTATAACGGTCTATTTTGATCTCTTAGGAATGCTCAATCCTATGCGTAGACAAGTTTTTCACGTTTCGTGTAATTTTAAACTTAACTTGGTCTGTTTGCTTCTTTACCAAACGAAACGTTGTCGACAATGTAAACTAGCAGGTTAAGACTTCTAAGAACACTAAATAGAGTATAACGGTCTATTTTGATGCCTTAGGAATGCTTAATTCTAGGCGTGCATAAGTTTTTCACGGTTCCTGCAATTTTGAACTTAACTTGGTCTATTGGCTTCTTTACCTAACGAAACGTTGCCCAAAAGCTAAACTAGCAAGTTAAGACTTCTAAGAAATCTAAATAGAGTATAACGGTCTATTTTGATGCCTTAGGAATGCTCAATTCTATGCATGGAGAAGTTTTTCACGTTTCATGCAATTTTGACTTAACTTGGTCTATTAGCTTCTTTACCTAACGAAACCTTGCCCAAAAGCTAAACTAGCTAGTTAAGACTTCTAAGAACACTAAATAGAGCATAAGGGTCTATTTTGATGCCTTAGGAATGCTCAATTCTATGCATGGAGAAGTTTTTCACGTTTCATGCAATTTTGACTTAACTTGGTCTATTAGCTTCTTTACCTAACGAAACCTTGCCCAAAAGCTAAACTAGCAAGTTAAGACTTCTAAAAACACTAAATAGAGTATAACGGTCTATTTTGATGCCTTAGGAATGCTCAATTCTATGCATGAACAAGTTTTTCACGTTTCGTGCAATTTTGACTTGACTTGGTCTATTAGCTTCTTTACCTAACGAAACCTTGCCCAAAAGCTAAAACAGCAAGTTAAGACTTTTAAGAACACTAAATAGAGTATAACGGTCTATTTTGATGCCTTAGGAATGCTCAATTCTATGCATGCAGAAGTTTTTCACGTTTCGTGCAATTTTGAACTTGACTTGGTCTATTGGCTTTTTTACCTAACGAAACGTTGCCCAAACGCTAAACTACCAAGTTAAAACTTCAAAGAACACTAAATAGAGTATAACGGTCTATGTTGATGCCTTAGGAATGCTCAATTCTATGCATAGACAAGTTTTTCACGTTTCGTGAAATTTTGAACTTAACTTGGTCTATTGGCTTCTTTACTGAGCGAAACGTTGTCCAAAAGATAAACTAGCAAGTTTAGACTTCTAAGAACACTAAATAGAGTATAACGGTCTATTTTGATCTCTTAGGAATGCTCAATCCTATGCGTAGACAAGTTTTTCACGTTTCGTGTAATTTTAAACTTAACTTGGTCTGTTTGCTTCTTTACCAAACGAAACATTGTCGACAATGTAAACTAGCAGGTTAAGACTTCTAAGAACACTAAATAGAGTATAACGGTCTATTTTGATGCCTTAGGAATGCTTAATTCTAGGCGTGCATAAGTTTTTCACGGTTCCTGCAATTTTGAACTTAACTTGGTCTATTGGCTTCTTTACCTAACGAAACGTTGCCCAAAAGCTAAACTAGCAAGTAAAGACTTCTAAGAAATCTAAATAGAGTATAACGGTCTATTTTGATGCCTTAGGAATGCTCAATTCTATGCATGGAGAAGTTTTTCACGTTTCATGCAATTTTGACTTAACTTGGTCTATTAGCTTCTTTACCTAACGAAACCTTGCCCAAAAGCTAAACTAGCAAGTTAAGACTTCTAAGAACACTAAATAGAGCATAAGGGTCTATTTTGATGCCTTAGGAATGCTCAATTCTATGCATGGAGAAGTTTTTCACGTTTCATGCAATTTTGACTTAACTTGGTCTATTAGCTTCTTTACCTAACGAAACCTTGCCCAAAAGCTAAACTAGCTAGTTAAGACTTCTAAGAACACTAAATAGAGCATAAGGGTCTATTTTGATGCCTTAGGAATGCTCAATTCTATGCATGGAGAAGTTTTTCACGTTTCATGCAATTTTGACTTAACTTGGTCTATTAGCTTCTTTACCTAACGAAACCTTGCCCAAAAGCTAAACTAGCAAGTTAAGACTTCTAAAAACACTAAATAGAGTATAACGGTCTATTTTGATGCCTTAGGAATGCTCAATTCTATGCATGAACAAGTTTTTCACGTTTCGTGCAATTTTGACTTAACTTGGTCTATTAGCTTCTTTACCTAACGAAACCTTGCCCAAAAGCTAAAACAGCAAGTTAAGACTTTTAAGAACACTAAATAGAGTATAACGGTCTATTTTGATGCCTTAGGAATGCTCAATTCTATGCATGCAGAAGTTTTTCACGTTTCGTGCAATTTTGAACTTGACTTGGTCTATTGGCTTTTTTACCTAACGAAACGTTGCCCAAACGCTAAACTACCAAGTTAAAACTTCAAAGAACACTAAATAGAGTATAACGGTCTATGTTGATGCCTTAGGAATGCTCAATTCTATGCATAGACAAGTTTTTCACGTTTCGTGAAATTTTGAACTTAACTTGGTCTATTGGCTTCTTTACTGAGCGAAACGTTGTCCAAAAGATAAACTAGCAAGTTTAGACTTCTAAGAACACTAAATAGAGTATAACGGTCTATTTTGATCTCTTAGGAATGCTCAATCCTATGCGTAGACAAGTTTTTCACGTTTCGTGTAATTTTAAACTTAACTTGGTCTGTTTGCTTCTTTACCAAACGAAACATTGTCGACAATGTAAACTAGCAGGTTAAGACTTCTAAGAACACTAAATAGAGTATAACGGTCTATTTTGATGCCTTAGGAATGCTTAATTCTAGGCGTGCATAAGTTTTTCACGGTTCCTGCAATTTTGAACTTAACTTGGTCTATTGGCTTCTTTACCTAACGAAACGTTGCCCAAAAGCTAAACTAGCAAGTAAAGACTTCTAAGAAATCTAAATAGAGTATAACGGTCTATTTTGGTGCCTTAGGAATGCTCAATTCTATGCATGGAGAAGTTTTTCACGTTTTATGCAATTTTGACTTAACTTGGTCTATTAGCTTCTTTACCTAACGAAACCTTGCCCAAAAGCTAAACTAGCAAGTTAAGACTTCTAAGAACACTAAATAGAGCATAAGGGTCTATTTTGATGCCTTAGGAATGCTCAATTCTATGCATGGAGAAGTTTTTCACGTTTCATGCAATTTTGACTTAACTTGGTCTATTAGCTTCTTTACCTAACGAAACCTTGCCCAAAAGCTAAACTAGCAAGTTAAGACTTCTAAAAACACTAAATAGAGTATAACGGTCTATTTTGATGCCTTAGGAATGCTCAATTCTATGCATGGACAAGTTTTTCACGTTTCGTGCAATTTTGACTTAACTTGGTCTATTAGCTTCTTTACCTAACGAAACCTTGCCCAAAAGATAAAATAGCAAGTTAAGACTTTTAAGAACACTAAATAGAGTATAACGGTCTATTTTGATGCCTTAGGAATGCTCAATTCTATGCATGCAGAAGTTTTTCACGTTTCGTGCAATTTTGAACTTGACTTGGTCTATTGGCTTTTTTACCTAACGAAACGTTGCCCAAACGCTAAACTACCGAGTTAAAACTTCAAAGAACACTAAATAGAGTATAACGGTCTATGTTGATGCCTTAGGAATGCTCAATTCTATGCATAGACAAGTTTTTCACGTTTCGTGAAATTTTGAACTTAACTTGGTCTATTGGCTTCTTTACTGAGCGAAACGTTGTCCAAAAGATAAACTAGCAAGTTTAGACTTCTAAGAACACTAAATAGAGTATAACGGTCTGTTTTGATGCCTTAGGAATGCTCAATTCTACGCATGGACAAGTTTTTCACGTTTCGTGCCATTTTGAACTTAACTTGGTCTATTGGCTTCTTTACCTAACGTAACGTTGTCCAAAAGCTAAACTAGCAAGTTAAGACTTCTAAGAACACTAAATAGAGTATAACGGTCCATTTTGATGCCTTAGGAATGCTCAATTCTATGCGTGCGTAAGTTTTTCACGTTTCGTACAATTTTGAGCTTAACTTGGTCTATTGGCATCTTTACCTAACGAAACGTTGCCCAAAAGCTAGACTAGCAAGTTAAGACTTCTAAGGACACTAAATAGAGTATAACGGTCTATTTTGATGCCTTAGGAATGCTCAATTCTAAGCATGGACAAGTTTTTCTCGTTTCGTGCAATTTTGAACTTAACTTCGTCTATTAGCTTCTTTACCTAACGAAACGTTGCCCAAAACCTAAACTAGCAAGTTAAGACTTCTAAGAACACTAAATAGAGTATAACGGTCTATTGTGATGCCTTAGGAATGCTCAATTCTACGCATGGACAAGTTTTTCACGTTTCGTGCCATTTTGAACTTAACATGGTCTATTGGCTTCTTTACCTAACATAACGTTGTCCAAAAGCTAAACTAGCAAGTTAGGACTTCTAGGAACACTAAATAGAGTATAACGGTCTATTTTGATGCCTTAGGAATGCTCAATTCTATGCGTGCATAAGTTTTTCACGTTTCGTGCAATTTTGGAGCTTAACTTGGTCTATTGGCTTCTTTGCCTAACGAAACGTTGCCCAAAAGCTAAACTAGCAAGTTAAGACTTCTAAGAACACTAAATAGAGTATAACGGTCTATTTTGATGCCTTAGGAATGCTCAATTCTATGCGTGCAGAAGTTTTTCACGTTTCGTGCAATTTTGAACTAAATAGAATAGAGTATAACGGTCTATGTTGATGCCTTAGAAATGCTCAATTCTATGCATAGACAAGTTTTTCACGTTTCGTGAAATTTTGAACTTAACTTGGTCAATTGGCTTCTTTACCAAGCGAAACGTTGTCCGAAAGAAAAACTAGCAAGTTAAGACTTCTAAGAACACTAAATAGAGTATAACGGTCTATTTTTATGCCTTAGGAATGCTTAATTCTACGCATGGACAAGTTTTTCACGTTTCGTGCCATTTTGAACTTAACTTGGTCTATTGGCTTCTTTACCTAACGTAACGTTGTCCAAAAGCTAAACTTGCAAGTTAAGACTTCTAAGAACACTAAATAGAGTATAACGGTCTATTTTGATGCCTTAGGAATGCTCAATTCTATGCGTGCGTAAGTTTTTCACGTTTCGTGCAATTTTGAGCTTAACTTGGTCTATTGGCTTCTTTACCTAACGAAATGTTGCCCAAAAGCTAAACTAGCAAATTAAGACTTCTAAGAACACTAAATAGAGTATAACGGTGTATTTTGATGCCTTAGGAATGCGCAATTCTATGCATGGACAACTTTTTCACGTTTCGTGCAATTTTGAACTTAACTTCATCTATTAGCTTCTTTACCTAACGAAACATTGCCCAAAAGCTAAACTAGCAAGTTAAGACTTCTAAGAACACTAAATACAGTATAACGGTGTATTGTGATGCCTTAGGAATGCTCAATTCTACGCATGGACAAGTTTTTCACGTTTCGTGCCATTTTGAATTTAACTTGTTCTATTGGCTTCTTTACCTAACGTAACGTTGTCCAAAAGCTAAAATGGCAAGTTAAGACTTCTGAGAACACTAAATAGAGTATAACGGTCTATTCTGATGCCTTAGGAATGCTCAATTCTATGCATGGACAAGTTTTTCACGTTTCGTGCAATTTTGACTTAACTTGGTCTATTAGCTTCTTTACCTAACGAAACCTTGCCCAAAAGCTAAACTAGCAAGTTAAGACTTCTAAGAACACTAAATAGAGTATAACGGTCTATTTTGATGCCTTAGGAATGCTCAATTCTATGCGTGCAGAAGTTTTTCACGTTTCGTGGAATTTTGAACTTGACTTGGTCTATTGGCTTCTTTACCTAACGAAACGTTGCCCAAAAGCTAAACTACCAAGTTAAGACTTCTAGGAACACTAAATAGAGTATAACGGTCTATTTTGATGCCTTAGGAATGCTCAATTCTACGCATGGACAAGTTTTTCACGTTTCGTGCCATTTTGAACTTAACTTGGTCTATTGGCTTCTTTACCTAACGTAACGTTGTCCAAAAGCTAAACTAGCAAGTTAAGACTTCTAAGAACACTAAATAGAGTATAACGGTCCATTTTGATGCCTTAGGAATGCTCAATTCTATGCGTGCGTAAGTTTTTCACGTTTCGTACAATTTTGAGCTTAACTTGGTCTATTGGCTTCTTTACCTAACGAAACGTTGCCCAAAAGCTAAACTAGCAAGTTAAGACTTCTAAGAACACTAAATAGAGTATAACGGTCTATTTTGATGCCTTAGGAATGCTCAATTCTAAGCATGGACAAGTTTTTCACGTTTCGTGCAATTTTGAACTTAACTTCGTCTATTAGCTTCTTTACCTAACGAAACGTTGCCCAAAAGCTAAACTAGCAAGTTAAGACATCTAAGAATACTAAATAGAGTATAAAGGTCTATTTTGATGCCTTAGGAATGCTCAATTCTATGCATGGACAAGTTTTTCACGTTTCGTGTAATTTTGAACTTAACTTCGTCTATTAGCTTCTCTACCTAACGAAACGTTGCCCAAAACCTAAACTAGCAAGTTAAGACTTCTAAGAACACTAAATAGAGTATAACGGTCTATTGTGATGCCTTAGGATTGCTCAATTCTACGCATGGACAAGTTTTTCACGTTTCGTGCCATTTTGAACTTAACTTGGTCTATTGGCTTCTTTACCTAACATAACGTTGTCCAAAAGCTAAACTAGCAAGTTAAGACTTCTAGGAACACTAAATAGAGTATAACGGTCTATTTGGATGCCTTAGGAATGCTCAATTCTATGCGTGCATAAGTTTTTCACGTTTCGTGCAATTTTGAACTTGACTTGGTCTATTGGCTTTTTTACCTAACGAAACGTTGCCCAAACGCTAAACTACCAAGTTAAAACTTCAAAGAACACTAAATAGAGTATAACGGTCTATGTTGATGCCTTAGGAATGCTCAATTCTATGCATAGACAAGTTTTTCACGTTTCGTGAAATTTTGAACTTAACTTGGTCTATTGGCTTCTTTACTGAGCGAAACGTTGTCCAAAAGATAAACTAGCAAGTTTAGACTTCTAAGAACACTAAATAGAGTATAACGGTCTATTTTGATCTCTTAGGAATGCTCAATCCTATGCGTAGACAAGTTTTTCACGTTTCGTGTAATTTTAAACTTAACTTGGTCTGTTTGCTTCTTTACCAAACGAAACATTGTTGACAATGTAAACTAGCAGGTTAAGACTTCTAAGAACACTAAATAGAGTATAACGGTCTATTTTGATGCCTTAGGAATGCTTAATTCTAGGCGTGCATAAGTTTTTCACGGTTCCTGCAATTTTGAACTTAACTTGGTCTATTGGCTTCTTTACCTAACGAAACGTTGCCCAAAAGCTAAACTAGCAAGTAAAGACTTCTAAGAAATCTAAATAGAGTATAACGGTCTATTTTGATGCCTTAGGAATGCTCAATTCTATGCATGGAGAAGTTTTTCACGTTTCATGCAATTTTGACTTAACTTGGTCTATTAGCTTCTTTACCTAACGAAACCTTGCCCAAAAGCTAAACTAGCAAGTTAAGACTTCTAAGAACACTAAATAGAGCATAAGGGTCTATTTTGATGCCTTAGGAATGCTCAATTCTATGCATGGAGAAGTTTTTCACGTTTCATGCAATTTTGACTTAACTTGGTCTATTAGCTTCTTTACCTAACGAAACCTTGCCCAAAAGCTAAACTAGCTAGTTAAGACTTCTAAGAACACTAAATAGAGCATAAGGGTCTATTTTGATGCCTTAGGAATGCTCAATTCTATGCATGGAGAAGTTTTTCACGTTTCATGCAATTTTGACTTAACTTGGTCTATTAGCTTCTTTACCTAACGAAACCTTGCCCAAAAGCTAAACTAGCAAGTTTAGACTTCTAAGAACACTAAATAGAGTATAACGGTCTATTTTGATCTCTTAGGAATGCTCAATCCTATGCGTAGACAAGTTTTTCACGTTTCGTGTAATTTTAAACTTAACTTGGTCTGTTTGCTTCTTTACCAAACGAAACATTGTCGACAATGTAAACTAGCAGGTTAAGACTTCTAAGAACACTAAATAGAGTATAACGGTCTATTTTGATGCCTTAGGAATGCTTAATTCTAGGCGTGCATAAGTTTTTCACGGTTCCTGCAATTTTGAACTTAACTTGGTCTATTGGCTTCTTTACCTAACGAAACGTTGCCCAAAAGCTAAACTAGCAAGTAAAGACTTCTAAGAAATCTAAATAGAGTATAACGGTCTATTTTGATGCCTTAGGAATGCTCAATTCTATGCATGGAGAAGTTTTTCACGTTTCATGCAATTTTGACTTAACTTGGTCTATTAGCTTCTTTACCTAACGAAACCTTGCCCAAAAGCTAAACTAGCAAGTTAAGACTTCTAAGAACACTAAATAGAGCATAAGGGTCTATTTTGATGCCTTAGGAATGCTCAATTCTATGCATGGAGAAGTTTTTCACGTTTCATGCAATTTTGACTTAACTTGGTCTATTAGCTTCTTTACCTAACGAAACCTTGCCCAAAAGCTAAACTAGCTAGTTAAGACTTCTAAGAACACTAAATAGAGCATAAGGGTCTATTTTGATGCCTTAGGAATGCTCAATTCTATGCATGGAGAAGTTTTTCACGTTTCATGCAATTTTGACTTAACTTGGTCTATTAGCTTCTTTACCTAACGAAACCTTGCCCAAAAGCTAAACTAGCAAGTTTAGACTTCTAAGAACACTAAATAGAGTATAACGGTCTATTTTGATCTCTTAGGAATGCTCAATCCTATGCGTAGACAAGTTTTTCACGTTTCGTGTAATTTTAAACTTAACTTGGTCTGTTTGCTTCTTTACCAAACGAAACATTGTCGACAATGTAAACTAGCAGGTTAAGACTTCTAAGAACACTAAATAGAGTATAACGGTCTATTTTGATGCCTTAGGAATGCTTAATTCTAGGCGTGCATAAGTTTTTCACGGTTCCTGCAATTTTGAACTTAACTTGGTCTATTGGCTTCTTTACCTAACGAAACGTTGCCCAAAAGCTAAACTAGCAAGTAAAGACTTCTAAGAAATCTAAATAGAGTATAACGGTCTATTTTGATGCCTTAGGAATGCTCAATTCTATGCATGGAGAAGTTTTTCACGTTTCATGCAATTTTGACTTAACTTGGTCTATTAGCTTCTTTACCTAACGAAACCTTGCCCAAAAGCTAAACTAGCAAGTTAAGACTTCTAAGAACACTAAATAGAGCATAAGGGTCTATTTTGATGCCTTAGGAATGCTCAATTCTATGCATGGAGAAGTTTTTCACGTTTCATGCAATTTTGACTTAACTTGGTCTATTAGCTTCTTTACCTAACGAAACCTTGCCCAAAAGCTAAACTAGCAAGTTAAGACTTCTAAAAACACTAAATAGAGTATAACGGTCTATTTTGATGCCTTAGGAATGCTCAATTCTATGCATGGACAAGTTTTTCACGTTTCGTGCAATTTTGACTTAACTTGGTCTATTAGCTTCTTTACCTAACGAAACCTTGCCCAAAAGATAAAATAGCAAGTTAAGACTTTTAAGAACACTAAATAGAGTATAACGGTCTATTTTGATGCCTTAGGAATGCTCAATTCTATGCATGCAGAAGTTTTTCACGTTTCGTGCAATTTTGAACTTGACTTGGTCTATTGGCTTTTTTACCTAACGAAACGTTGCCCAAACGCTAAACTACCGAGTTAAAACTTCAAAGAACACTAAATAGAGTATAACGGTCTATGTTGATGCCTTAGGAATGCTCAATTCTATGCATAGACAAGTTTTTCACGTTTCGTGAAATTTTGAACTTAACTTGGTCTATTGGCTTCTTTACTGAGCGAAACGTTGTCCAAAAGATAAACTAGCAAGTTTAGACTTCTAAGAACACTAAATAGAGTATAACGGTCTGTTTTGATGCCTTAGGAATGCTCAATTCTACGCATGGACAAGTTTTTCATGTTTCGTGCCATTTTGAACTTAACTTGGTCTATTGGCTTCTTTACCTAACGTAACGTTGTCCAAAAGCTAAACTAGCAAGTTAAGACTTCTAAGAACACTAAATAGAGTATAACGGTCCATTTTGATGCCTTAGGAATGCTCAATTCTATGCGTGCGTAAGTTTTTCACGTTTCGTACAATTTTGAGCTTAACTTGGTCTATTGGCATCTTTACCTAACGAAACGTTGCCCAAAAGCTAGACTAGCAAGTTAAGACTTCTAAGGACACTAAATAGAGTATAACGGTCTATTTTGATGCCTTAGGAATGCTCAATTCTAAGCATGGACAAGTTTTTCTCGTTTCGTGCAATTTTGAACTTAACTTCGTCTATTAGCTTCTTTACCTAACGAAACGTTGCCCAAAACCTAAACTAGCAAGTTAAGACTTCTAAGAACACTAAATAGAGTATAACGGTCTATTGTGATGCCTTAGGAATGCTCAATTCTACGCATGGACAAGTTTTTCACGTTTCGTGCCATTTTGAACTTAACATGGTCTATTGGCTTCTTTACCTAACATAACGTTGTCCAAAAGCTAAACTAGCAAGTTAGGACTTCTAGGAACACTAAATAGAGTATAACGGTCTATTTTGATGCCTTAGGAATGCTCAATTCTATGCGTGCATAAGTTTTTCACGTTTCGTGCAATTTTGGAGCTTAACTTGGTCTATTGGCTTCTTTGCCTAACGAAACGTTGCCCAAAAGCTAAACTAGCAAGTTAAGACTTCTAAGAACACTAAATAGAGTATAACGGTCTATTTTGATGCCTTAGGAATGCTCAATTCTATGCGTGCAGAAGTTTTTCACGTTTCGTGCAATTTTGAACTAAATAGAATAGAGTATAACGGTCTATGTTGATGCCTTAGAAATGCTCAATTCTATGCATAGACAAGTTTTTCACGTTTCGTGAAATTTTGAACTTAACTTGGTCAATTGGCTTCTTTACCAAGCGAAACGTTGTCCGAAAGAAAAACTAGCAAGTTAAGACTTCTAAGAACACTAAATAGAGTATAACGGTCTATTTTTATGCCTTAGGAATGCTTAATTCTACGCATGGACAAGTTTTTCACGTTTCGTGCCATTTTGAACTTAACTTGGTCTATTGGCTTCTTTACCTAACGTAACGTTGTCCAAAAGCTAAACTTGCAAGTTAAGACTTCTAAGAACACTAAATAGAGTATAACGGTCTATTTTGATGCCTTAGGAATGCTCAATTCTATGCGTGCGTAAGTTTTTCACGTTTCGTGCAATTTTGAGCTTAACTTGGTCTATTGGCTTCTTTACCTAACGAAATGTTGCCCAAAAGCTAAACTAGCAAATTAAGACTTCTAAGAACACTAAATAGAGTATAACGGTGTATTTTGATGCCTTAGGAATGCGCAATTCTATGCATGGACAACTTTTTCACGTTTCGTGCAATTTTGAACTTAACTTCATCTATTAGCTTCTTTACCTAACGAAACATTGCCCAAAAGCTAAACTAGCAAGTTAAGACTTCTAAGAACACTAAATACAGTATAACGGTGTATTGTGATGCCTTAGGAATGCTCAATTCTACGCATGGACAAGTTTTTCACGTTTCGTGCCATTTTGAATTTAACTTGTTCTATTGGCTTCTTTACCTAACGTAACGTTGTCCAAAAGCTAAAATGGCAAGTTAAGACTTCTGAGAACACTAAATAGAGTATAACGGTCTATTCTGATGCCTTAGGAATGCTCAATTCTATGCATGGACAAGTTTTTCACGTTTCG
The DNA here is from genome assembly GCF_013401445.1 of Tripterygium wilfordii. Lineage (NCBI taxonomy): Eukaryota > Viridiplantae > Streptophyta > Magnoliopsida > Celastrales > Celastraceae > Tripterygium > Tripterygium wilfordii. The sequence goes on along the minus strand of NC_052243.1, from coordinate 7,919,786 downwards.
TGCAATTTTGACTTAACTTGGTCTATTAGCTTCTTTACCTAACGAAACCTTGCCCAAAAGCTAAACTAGCAAGTTAAGACTTCTAAGAACACTAAATAGAGTATAACGGTCTATTTTGATGCCTTAGGAATGCTCAATTCTATGCGTGCAGAAGTTTTTCACGTTTCGTGGAATTTTGAACTTGACTTGGTCTATTGGCTTCTTTACCTAACGAAACGTTGCCCAAAAGCTAAACTACCAAGTTAAGACTTCTAAGAACACTAAATAGAGTATAACGGTCTATTTTGATGCCTTAGGAATGCTCAATTCTACGCATGGACAAGTTTTTCACGTTTCGTGCCATTTTGAACTTAACTTGGTCTATTGGCTTCTTTACCTAACGTAACGTTGTCCAAAAGCTAAACTAGCAAGTTAAGACTTCTAAGAACACTAAATAGAGTATAACGGTCCATTTTGATGCCTTAGGAATGCTCAATTCTATGCGTGCGTAAGTTTTTCACGTTTCGTACAATTTTGAGCTTAACTTGGTCTATTGGCTTCTTTACCTAACGAAACGTTGCCCAAAAGCTAAACTAGCAAGTTAAGACTTCTAAGAACACTAAATAGAGTATAACGGTCTATTTTGATGCCTTAGGAATGCTCAATTCTAAGCATGGACAAGTTTTTCACGTTTCGTGCAATTTTGAACTTAACTTCGTCTATTAGCTTCTTTACCTAACGAAACGTTGCCCAAAAGCTAAACTAGCAAGTTAAGACATCTAAGAATACTAAATAGAGTATAAAGGTCTATTTTGATGCCTTAGGAATGCTCAATTCTATGCATGGACAAGTTTTTCACGTTTCGTGTAATTTTGAACTTAACTTCGTCTATTAGCTTCTCTACCTAACGAAACGTTGCCCAAAACCTAAACTAGCAAGTTAAGACTTCTAAGAACACTAAATAGAGTATAACGGTCTATTGTGATGCCTTAGGATTGCTCAATTCTACGCATGGACAAGTTTTTCACGTTTCGTGCCATTTTGAACTTAACTTGGTCTATTGGCTTCTTTACCTAACATAACGTTGTCCAAAAGCTAAACTAGCAAGTTAAGACTTCTAGGAACACTAAATAAAGTATAACGGTCTATTTGGATGCCTTAGGAATGCTCAATTCTATGCGTGCATAAGTTTTTCACGTTTCGTGCAATTTTGGAGCTTAACTTGGTCTACTGGCTTCTTTGCCTAACGAAACGTTGCCCAAAAGCTAAACTAGCAAGTTAAGACATCTAAGAACACTAAATAGAGTATAACGGTCTATTTTGATGCCTTAGGAATGCTCAATTCTATGCGTGCAGAAGTTTTTCACGTTTCGTGCAATTTTGAACTAAATAGAATTGAGTATAACGGTCTATGTTGATGCCTTAGAAATGTTCAATTCTATGCATAGACAAGTTTTTCACGTTTCGTAAAATTTTGAACTTAACTTGGTCTATTGGCTTCTTTACCAAGCGAAACGTTGTCCGAAAGATAAACTAGCAAGTTAAGACTTCTAAGAACACTAAATAGAGTATAACGGTCTATTGTGATGCCTTAGGAATGCTCAATTCTACGCATGGACAAGTTTTTCACGTTTCGTGCCATTTTTAACTTAACTTGGTCTATTGGCTTCTTTACTTAACGTAACGTTGTCCAAAAGCTAAAATAGCAAGTTAAGACTTCTGAGAACACTAAATAGAGTATAACGGTCTATTTTGATGCCTTAGGAATGCTCAATTCTACACATGGATAAGTTTTTCACGATTCCTGCCATTTTGAACTTAAACTTGTCTATTGGCTTCTTTACCAAACGTAACGTTGTCCAAAAGCTAAAATAGAAAGTTAAGACTTCTATGAACACTAAATAGAGTATAACGGTCTATTTTGATGCCTTAGGAATGCTCAATTCTATGCGTGCATAAGTTTTTCACGTTTTGTGCAATTTTGAGCTTAACTTGGCCTATTGGCTTCTTTACCTAACAAAACGTTGCCCAAAAGCTCAACTAGCAAGTTTAGACTTCTAAGAACACTAAATAGAGTAGAACAGTCTATTTTGATGCCTTAGGAATGCTCAATTCTATGTAGGGACAAGTTTTCCACGTTTCGTGCAATTTTGAAATTAAGTTCGTCTATTAGGTTCTTTACCTAACGAAACGTTGCCCAAAAGCTAAACTAGCAAGTTAAGACTTCTCAGAACACTAAATAGAGTATAACGGTCTATTTTGATGCCTTAGCAATGCTCAATTCTATGCGTGCAAAAGTTTTCCACGTTTCGTACAATTTTGAGCTTAACTTGGTCTATTGGCTTGTTTACCTAACGAAACGTTGCCCAAAAGCTAAACTAGCAAGTTAAGACATCTAAGAATACTAAATAGAGTATAAAGGTCTATTTTGATGCCTTAGGAATGCTCAATTCTATGCATGGACAAGTTTTTCACGTTTCGTGTAATTTTGAACTTAACTTCGTCTATTAGCTTCTCTACCTAACGAAACGTTGCCCAAAACCTAAACTAGCAAGTTAAGACTTCTAAGAACACTAAATAGAGTATAACGGTCTATTGTGATGCCTTAGGATTGCTCAATTCTACGCATGGACAAGTTTTTCACGTTTCGTGCCATTTTGAACTTAACTTGGTCTATTGGCTTCTTTACCTAACATAACGTTGTCCAAAAGCTAAACTAGCAAGTTAAGACTTCTAGGAACACTAAATAGAGTATAACGGTCTATTTGGATGCCTTAGGAATGCTCAATTCTATGCGTGCATAAGTTTTTCACGTTTCGTGCAATTTTGGAGCTTAACTTGGTCTACTGGCTTCTTTGCCTAACGAAACGTTTCCCAAAAGCTAAACTAGCAAGTTAAGACATCTAAGAACACTAAATAGAGTATAACGGTCTATTTTGATGCCTTAGGAATGCTCAATTCTATGCGTGCAGAAGTTTTTCACGTTTCGTGCAATTTTGAACTAAATAGAATTGAGTATAACGGTCTATGTTGATGCCTTAGAAATGTTCAATTCTATGCATAGACAAGTTTTTCACGTTTCGTAAAATTTTGAACTTAACTTGGTCTATTGGCTTCTTTACCAAGCGAAACGTTGTCCGAAAGATAAACTAGCAAGTTAAGACTTCTAAGAACACTAAATAGAGTATAACGGTCTATTGTGATGCCTTAGGAATGCTCAATTCTACGCATGGACAAGTTTTTCACGTTTCGTGCCATTTTTAACTTAACTTGGTCTATTGGCTTCTTTACTTAACGTAACGTTGTCCAAAAGCTAAAATAGCAAGTTAAGACTTCTGAGAACACTAAATAGAGTATAACGGTCTATTTTGATGCCTTAGGAATGCTCAATTCTACACATGGATAAGTTTTTCACGATTCCTGCCATTTTGAACTTAAACTTGTCTATTGGCTTCTTTACCAAACGTAACGTTGTCCAAAAGCTAAAATAGAAAGTTAAGACTTCTATGAACACTAAATAGAGTATAACGGTCTATTTTGATGCCTTAGGAATGCTCAATTCTATGCGTGCATAAGTTTTTCACGTTTTGTGCAATTTTGAGCTTAACTTGGCCTATTGGCTTCTTTACCTAACAAAACGTTGCCCAAAAGCTCAACTAGCAAGTTTAGACTTCTAAGAACACTAAATAGAGTAGAACAGTCTATTTTGATGCCTTAGGAATGCTCAATTCTATGTAGGGACAAGTTTTCCACGTTTCGTGCAATTTTGAAATTAAGTTCGTCTATTAGGTTCTTTACCTAACGAAACGTTGCCCAAAAGCTAAACTAGCAAGTTAAGACTTCTCAGAACACTAAATAGAGTATAACGGTCTATTTTGATGCCTTAGCAATGCTCAATTCTATGCGTGCAAAAGTTTTCCACGTTTCGTACAATTTTGAGCTTAACTTGGTCTATTGGCTTGTTTACCTAACGAAACGTTGCCCAAAAGCTAAACTAGCAAGTTAAGACATCTAAGAATACTAAATAGAGTATAAAGGTCTATTTTGATGCCTTAGGAATGCTCAATTCTATGCATGGACAAGTTTTTCACGTTTCGTGTAATTTTGAACTTAACTTCGTCTATTAGCTTCTCTACCTAACGAAACGTTGCCCAAAACCTAAACTAGCAAGTTAAGACTTCTAAGAACACTAAATAGAGTATAACGGTCTATTGTGATGCCTTAGGATTGCTCAATTCTACGCATGGACAAGTTTTTCACGTTTCGTGCCATTTTGAACTTAACTTGGTCTATTGGCTTCTTTACCTAACATAACGTTGTCCAAAAGCTAAACTAGCAAGTTAAGACTTCTAGGAACACTAAATAGAGTATAACGGTCTATTTGGATGCCTTAGGAATGCTCAATTCTATGCGTGCATAAGTTTTTCACGTTTCGTGCAATTTTGGAGCTTAACTTGGTCTACTGGCTTCTTTGCCTAACGAAACGTTGCCCAAAAGCTAAACTAGCAAGTTAAGACATCTAAGAACACTAAATAGAGTATAACGGTCTATTTTGATGCCTTAGAAATGTTCAATTCTATGCATAGACAAGTTTTTCACGTTTCGTAAAATTTTGAACTTAACTTGCTCTATTGGCTTCTTTACCAAGCGAAACGTTGTCCGAAAGATAAACTAGCAAGTTAAGACTTCTAAGAACACTAAATAGAGTATAACGGTCTATTGTGATGCCTTAGGAATGCTCAATTCTACGCATGGACAAGTTTTTCACGTTTCGTGCCATTTTTAACTTAACTTGGTCTATTGGCTTCTTTACTTAACGTAACGTTGTCCAAAAGCTAAAATAGCAAGTTAAGACTTCTGAGAACACTAAATAGAGTATAACGGTCTATTTTGATGCCTTAGGAATGCTCAATTCTACACATGGATAAGTTTTTCACGATTCCTGCCATTTTGAACTTAAACTTGTCTATTGGCTTCTTTACCAAACGTAACGTTGTCCAAAAGCTAAAATAGAAAGTTAAGACTTCTATGAACACTAAATAGAGTATAACGGTCTATTTTGATGCCTTAGGAATGCTCAATTCTATGCGTGCATAAGTTTTTCACGTTTCGTGCAATTTTGAGCTTAACTTGGCCTATTGGCTTCTTTACCTAACAAAACGTTGCCCAAAAGCTCAACTAGCAAGTTTAGACTTCTAAGAACACTAAATAGAGTAGAACAGTCTATTTTGATGCCTTAGGAATGCTCAATTCTATGTAGGGACAAGTTTTCCACGTTTCGTGCAATTTTGAAATTAAGTTCGTCTATTAGGTTCTTTACCTAACGAAACGTTGCCCAAAAGCTAAACTAGCAAGTTAAGACTTCTCAGAACACTAAATAGAGTATAACGGTCTATTTTGATGCCTTAGCAATGCTCAATTCTATGCGTGCAAAAGTTTTCCACGTTTCGTACAATTTTGAGCTTAACTTGGTCTATTGGCTTGTTTACCTAACGAAACGTTGCCCAAAAGCTAAACTAGCAAGTAAAGACTTCTAAGAACACTAAATAGAGTATAATGGTCTATTGTGATGCCTTAGGAATGCTCAATTCTACGCTTGGACAAGTTTTTCACGTTTCGTGTAATTTTGAACTTAACTTGGTCTATCGGCTTCTTTACCTAACGTAACGTTGTCCAAAAGCTAAACTAGCAAGTTAAGACTTCTAAGAACACTAAATAGAGTATAACGGTCTATTTTGATGCCTTAGCAATGCTCAATTCTATGCGTGCAAAAGTTTTTCACGTTTTGTGCAATTTTGAGCTTAACTTGGTCTATTGGCTTGTTTACCTAACGAAACGTTGCCCAAAAGCTAAACTAGCAAGTAAAGACTTCTAAGAACACTAAATAGAGTATAATGGTCTATTGTGATGCCTTAGGAATGCTCAATTCTACGCTTGGACAAGTTTTTCACGTTTCGTGTAATTTTGAACTTAACTTGGTCTATCGGCTTCTTTACCTAACGTAACGTTGTCCAAAAGCTAAACTAGCAAGTTAAGACTTCTAAGAACACTGAATAGAGTATAACGGTCTATTTTGATGCCTTAGGAATGCTCAATTCTACGCATGGACAAGTTTTTCACGTTTCGTGCCATTTTGAACTTAACTTGGTCAATTGGCTTCTTTACCTAACGTAACGTTGTCCAAAAGCTAAACTAGCAAGTTAAGACTTCTAAGAACACTAAATAGAGTATAACGGTCTATTTTGATGCCTTAGGAATGCTCAATTCTATGCGTGCGTAAGTTTTTCACGTTTCGTGCAATTTTGAACTTAACTTGGTCTATCGGCTTCTTTACCTAACGTAACGTTGTCCAAAAGCTAAACTAGCAAGTTAAGACTTCTAAGAACACTGAATAGAGTATAACGGTCTATTTTGATGCCTTAGAAATGCTCAATTCTATGCATGGACAACTTTTTCACGTTTCGTGCAATTTTGAACTTAACTTCGTCTATTAGCTTCTTTAACTAACGAAACGTTGCCCAAAAGCTAAACTAGCAAGTTAAGACTTCTAAGAACACTAAATAGAGTATAACGGTCTAGTGTGATGCCTTAGGAATGCTCAATTCTACGCATGGACAAGTTTTTCACGTTTCGTGCCATTTTGAACTTAACTTGGTCTATTGGCTAACGTAACGTTGTCCAAAAGCTAAACTAGCAAGTTAAGACTTCTAAGAACACTAAATAGAGTATAACGGTCCATTTTGATGCCTTAGGAATGCTCAATTCTATGCGTGCGTAAGTTTTTCACGATTCGTACAATTTTGAGCTTAACTTGGTCTATTGGCTTCTTTACCTAACGAAACGTTGCCCAAAAGCTAAACTAGCAAGTTAAGACTTCTAAGAACACTAAATAGAGTATAACGGTCTATTTTGATGCCTTAGGAATGCTCAATTCTAAGCATGGACAAGTTTTTCATGTTTCGTGCCATTTTGAACTTAACTTGTTCTATTGGCTTCTTTACCTAACGTAACGTTGTCCAAAAGCTAAACTAGCAAGTTAAGACTTCCAAGAACACTAAATAGAGTATAACGGTCTATTTTGATGCCTTAGGAATGCTCAATTCTATGCGTGCGCAAGTTTTTCACGTTTCGTGCAATTTTGAGCTTAACTTGGTCCATTAGCTTCTTTACCTAACGAAATGTTGCCCAAAAGCTAAACTAGCAAGTTAAGACTTCTAAGAACACTAAATAGAGTATAACGGTCTATTTTGATGCCTTAGGAATGCTCGATTCTATGCATGAACAACTTTTTCACGTTTCGTGCAATTTTGAACTTAACTTCGTCTATTAGCTTCTTTACCTAACGAAACGTTGCCCAAAAGCTAAACTAGCAAGTTAAGACTTCTAAGAACACTAAATAGAGTATAACGGTCTATTGTGATGCCTTAGGAATGCTCAATTCTACACATGGACAAGTTTTTCACGTTTCGTGCCATTTTGAACTTAACTTGGTCTATTGGCTTCTTTACCTAACGTAACGTTGTCCAAAAGCTAAAATAGCAAGTTAAGACTTCTGAGAACACTAAATAGAGTATAATCGTCTATTTTGATGCCTTAGGAATGCTCAATTCTACGCATGGATAAGTTTTTCACGTTTCGTGCCATTTTGAACTTAACTTCGTCTATTAGCTTCTTTACCTAACGAAACGTTGCCCAAAAGCTAAACTAGCAAGTTAAGACTTCTAAGAACACTAAATAGAGTATAACGGTCTATTGTGATGCCTTAGGAATGCTCAATTCTACACATGGACAAGTTTTTCACGTTTCGTGCCATTTTGAACTTAACTTGGTCTATTGGCTTCTTTACCAAACGTAACGTTGTCCAAAAGCTAAACTAGAAAGTTAAGACTTCTAAGAACACTAAATAGAGTATAACGGTCTATTTTGATGCCTTAGGAATGCTCAATTCTATCCGTGCATAAGTTTTTCACGTTTCGTGCAATTTTGAGCTTAACTTGGCCTATTGGCTTCTTTACCTAACAAAACGTTGCCCAAAAGCTCAACTAGCAAGTTTAGACTTCTAAGAACACTAAATAGAGTAGAACAGTCTATTTTGATGCCTTAGGAATGCTCAATTCTATGCAGGGACAAGTTTTCCACGTTTCGTGCAATTTTGAAATTAAGTTCGTCTATTAGGTTCTTTACCTAACGAAACGTTGCCCAAAAGCTAAACTAGCAAGTTAAGACTTCTCAGAACACTAAATAGAGTATAACGGTCTATTTTGATGCCTTAGGAATGCTCAATTCTATGCATAGACAAGTTTTTCACGTTTCGTGCAATTTTGAACTTAACTTGGTCTATTAGCTTCTTTACCCAACGAAACGTTGCCCAAAAGCTAAACTAGCAAGTTAAGACTTCTAAGAACACTCAATAGAGTATAACGGTCTATTTTGATGCCTTAGGAATGCTCAATTCTATGCGTGGATAAGTTTTTCACGTTTCGTGTAATTTTGAACTTAACTTGGTCTATTGGCTTCTTTACCTAACGTAACGTTGTCCAAAAGCTAAACTAGAAAGTTAAGACTTCTAAGAACACTAAATAGAGTATAACGGTCTATTTTGATGACTTAGCAATACTCAATTCTATGCGTGCATAAGTTTTTCACTTTTCGTGCAATTTTGAGCTTAACTTGGTCTATTGGCTTGTTTACCTAACGAAACGTTGCCCAAAAGCTAAACTAGCAAGTTAAGACTTCTAAGAACACTAAATAGAGTATAATGGTCTATTGTGATGCCTTAGGAATGCTCAATTCTACGCATGGACAAGTTTTTCACGTTTCGTGCAATTTTGAACTTAACTTGGTCTATTGGCTTCTTTACCTAACGTAACATTGTCCAAAAGCTAAACTAGCAAGTTAAGACTTCTAAGAACACTAAATAGAGTATAACGGTCTATTTTGATGCCTTAGGAATGCTCAATTTTACGCATGGACAAGTTTTTCACGTTTCGGGCCATTTTGAACTTAACTTGGTCTATTGGCTTCTTTACCTAACGTAACGTTGTCCAAAAGCTAAACTAGCAAGTTAAGACTTCTAAGAAAACTAAATAGAGTATAACGGTCTATTTTGATGCCTTAGGAATGCTCAATTCTATGCGTGCGTAAGTTTTTCACGTTTCGTGCAATTTTGAGCTTAACTTGGTCTATTGGCTTCTTTACCTAACGAAATGTTGACCAAAAGCTAAACTAGCAAGTTAAGACTTATAAGAACACTAAATAGAGTATAACGGTCTATTTTGATGCCTTAGAAATGCTCAATTCTATGCATGGATAACTTTTTCACGTTTCGTGCAATTTTGAACTTAACTTCGTCAATTAGCTTCTTTACCTAACGAAACGTTGCCCAAAAGCTAAACTAGCAAGTTAAGACTTCTAAGAACACTAAATAGAGTATAACGGTCTATTGTGATGCCTTAGGAATGCTCAATTCTACGCATGGAGAAGTTTTTCACGTTTCGTGCCATTTTGAACTTAACTTGGTCTATTGTCTTCTTTACCTAACGTAACGTTGTCCAAAAGCTAAACTAGCAAGTTAAGACTTCTAAGAACACTAAATAGAGTGTAACGGTCCATTTGGATGCCTTAGGAATGCTCAATTCTATGCGTGCGTAAGTTTTTCACGTCTCGTACAATTTTGAGGTTAACTTGGTCTATTGGCTTCTTTACCTAACGAAACGTTGCCCAAAAGCTAAACTAGCAAGTTAAGACTTCTAAGAACACTAAATAGAGTATAACGGTCTATTTTGATGCCTTAGGAATGCTCAATTCTAAGCATGGACAAGTTTTTCACGTTTCGTGTAATTTTGAACTTAACTTCGTCTATTAGCTTCTTTACCTAACGAAACATTGCCCAAAAGCTAAACTAGCAAGTTAAGACATCTAAGAACACTAAATAGAGTATAACGGTCTATTTTGACGCCTTAGGAATGCTCAATTCTATGCATGGACAAGTTTTTCACGTTTCGTGCAATTTTGAACTTAACTTCGTCTATTAGCTTCTCTACCTAACGAAACGTTGCCCAAAACCTAAACTAGCAAGTTAAGACTTCTAAGAACACTAAATAGAGTATAACGGTCTATTGTGATGCCTTAGGAATGCTCAATTCCACGCATGGACAAGTTTTTCACGTTTCGTGCCATTTTGAACTTAACTTGGTCTATTGGCTTCTTTACCTAACATAACGTTGTCCAAAAGCTAAACTAGCAAGTTAAGACTTCTAGGAACACTAAATAGAGTATAACGGTCTATTTTGATGCCTTAGGAATGCTCAATTCTATGCGTGCACAAGTTTTTCACGTTTCTTGCAAGTTAACGAAACGTTGCCCAAAAGCTAAACTAGCAAGTTAAGACTTCTAAGAACACTAAATAGAGTATAACGGTTTATTTTGATGCCTTAGGAATGCTCAATTCTATGCGTGCAGAAGTTTTTCACGTTTCGTGCAATTTTGAACTAAATAGAATAGAGTATAACGGTCTATGTTGATGCCTTAGAAATGCTCAATTCTATGCATAGACAAGTTTTTCACGTTTCGTGAAATTTTGAACTTAACTTGGTCTATTGGCTTCTTTACCAAGCGAAACGTTGTCCGAAAGATAAACTAGCAAGGTAAGACTTCTAAGAACACTAAATAGAGTATGACGGTCTATTTTGATGCCTTAGGAATGCTCAATTCTACGCATGGACAAGTTTTTCACGTTTCGTGCCATTTTTAACTTAACTTGGTCTATTGGCTTCTTTACCTAATGTAACGTTGTCCAAAAGCTAAACTAGCAAGTTAAGACTTCTAAGAACACTAAATAGAGTATAACGGTCTATTTTGATGCCTTAGGAATGCTCAATTCTATGCGTGCGTAAGTTTTTCACGTTTCGTGCAATTTTGAGCTTAACTTGGTCTATTGGCTTCTTTACCTAACGTAATGTTGCCCAAAAGCTAAACTAGCAAGTTAAGACTTCTAAGAACACTAAAAAGAGTATAACGGTCTATTTTGAAGCCTTAGGAATGCTCAATTCTATGCATGGACAACTTTTTCACGTTTCGTGCAATTTTGAACTTAACTTCGTCTATTAGCTTCTTTACCTAACGAAACGTTGCCCAAAAGCTAAACTAGCAAGTTAAGACTTCTAAGAACACTAAATAGAGTATAACGGTCTATTGTGATGCCTTAGGAATGCTCAATTCTACGCATGGACAAGTTTTTCACGTTTCGTGCCATTTTGAACTTTACTTGGTATATTGGCTTCTTTACCTAACGTAACGTTGTCCAAAAGCTAAAATAGCAAGTTAAGACTTCTGAGAACACTAAATAGAGTATAACGGTCTATTTTGATGCCTTAGGAATGCTCAATTCTACGCATGGATAAGTTTTTCACGTTTCGTGCCATTTTGAACTTAACCTTGTCTATTGGCTTCTTTACCAAACGTAACGTTGTCCAAAAGCTAAACTAGAAAGTTAAGACTTCTAAGAACACTAAATAGAGTATAACGGTCTATTTTGATGCCTTAGTAATGCTCAATTCTATGCGTGCGTAAGTTTTTCACGTTTCGTGCAATTTTGAGCTTAACTTGGTCTATTGGCTTCTTTACCTAACGAAATGTTGACCAAAAGCTAAACTAGCAAGTTAAGACTTATAAGAACACTAAATAGAGTATAACGGTCTATTTTGATGCCTTAGAAATGCTCAATTCTATGCATGGATAACTTTTTCACGTTTCGTGCAATTTTGAACTTAACTTCGTCAATTAGCTTCTTTACCTAACGAAACGTTGCCCAAAAGCTAAACTAGCAAGTTAAGACTTCTAAGAACACTAAATAGAGTATAACGGTCTATTGTGATGCCTTAGGAATGCTCAATTCTACGCATGGAGAAGTTTTTCACGTTTCGTGCCATTTTGAACTTAACTTGGTCTATTGGCTTCTTTACCTAACGTAACGTTGTCCAAAAGCTAAACTAGCAAGTTAAGACTTCTAAGAACACTAAATAGAGTGTAACGGTCCATTTGGATGCCTTAGGAATGCTCAATTCTATGCGTGCGTAAGTTTTTCACGTCTCGTACAATTTTGAGGTTAACTTGGTCTATTGGCTTCTTTACCTAACGAAACGTTGCCCAAAAGCTAAACTAGCAAGTTAAGACTTCTAAGAACACTAAATAGAGTATAACGGTCTATTTTGATGCCTTAGGAATGCTCAATTCTAAGCATGGACAAGTTTTTCACGTTTCGTGTAATTTTGAACTTAACTTCGTCTATTAGCTTCTTTACCTAACGAAACATTGCCCAAAAGCTAAACTAGCAAGTTAAGACATCTAAGAACACTAAATAGAGTATAACGGTCTATTTTGACGCCTTAGGAATGCTCAATTCTATGCATGGACAAGTTTTTCACGTTTCGTGCAATTTTGAACTTAACTTCGTCTATTAGCTTCTCTACCTAACGAAACGTTGCCCAAAACCTAAACTAGCAAGTTAAGACTTCTAAGAACACTAAATAGAGTATAACGGTCTATTGTGATGCCTTAGGAATGCTCAATTCCACGCATGGACAAGTTTTTCACGTTTCGTGCCATTTTGAACTTAACTTGGTCTATTGGCTTCTTTACCTAACATAACGTTGTCCAAAAGCTAAACTAGCAAGTTAAGACTTCTAGGAACACTAAATAGAGTATAACGGTCTATTTTGATGCCTTAGGAATGCTCAATTCTATGCGTGCACAAGTTTTTCACGTTTCTTGCAAGTTAACGAAACGTTGCCCAAAAGCTAAACTAGCAAGTTAAGACTTCTAAGAACACTAAATAGAGTATAACGGTTTATTTTGATGCCTTAGGAATGCTCAATTCTATGCGTGCAGAAGTTTTTCACGTTTCGTGCAATTTTGAACTAAATAGAATAGAGTATAACGGTCTATGTTGATGCCTTAGAAATGCTCAATTCTATGCATAGACAAGTTTTTCACGTTTCGTGAAATTTTGAACTTAACTTGGTCTATTGGCTTCTTTACCAAGCGAAACGTTGTCCGAAAGATAAACTAGCAAGGTAAGACTTCTAAGAACACTAAATAGAGTATAACGGTCTATTTTGATGCCTTAGGAATGCTCAATTCTACGCATGGACAAGTTTTTCACGTTTCGTGCCATTTTTAACTTAACTTGGTCTATTGGCTTCTTTACCTAATGTAACGTTGTCCAAAAGCTAAACTAGCAAGTTAAGACTTCTAAGAACACTAAATAGAGTATAACGGTCTATTTTGATGCCTTAGGAATGCTCAATTCTATGCGTGCGTAAGTTTTTCACGTTTCGTGCAATTTTGAGCTTAACTTGGTCTATTGGCTTCTTTACCTAACGTAATGTTGCCCAAAAGCTAAACTAGCAAGTTAAGACTTCTAAGAACACTAAAAAGAGTATAACGGTCTATTTTGAAGCCTTAGGAATGCTCAATTCTATGCATGGACAACTTTTTCACGTTTCGTGCAATTTTGAACTTAACTTCGTCTATTAGCTTCTTTACCTAACGAAACGTTGCCCAAAAGCTAAACTAGCAAGTTAAGACTTCTAAGAACACTAAATAGAGTATAACGGTCTATTGTGATGCCTTAGGAATGCTCAATTCTACGCATGGACAAGTTTTTCACGTTTCGTGCCATTTTGAACTTTACTTGGTATATTGGCTTCTTTACCTAACGTAACGTTGTCCAAAAGCTAAAATAGCAAGTTAAGACTTCTGAGAACACTAAATAGAGTATAACGGTCTATTTTGATGCCTTAGGAATGCTCAATTCTACGCATGGATAAGTTTTTCACGTTTCGTGCCATTTTGAACTTAACCTTGTCTATTGGCTTCTTTACCAAACGTAACGTTGTCCAAAAGCTAAACTAGAAAGTTAAGACTTCTAAGAACACTAAATAGAGTATAACGGTCTATTTTGATGCCTTAGTAATGCTCAATTCTATGCGTGCATAAGTTTTTCACGTTTCGTACAATTTTGAGCTTAACTTGGCCTATTGGCTTCTTTACCTAACAAAACGTTGCCCAAAAGCTCAACTAGCAAGTTTAGACTTCTAAGAACACTAAATAGAGTAGAACAGTCTATTTTGATGCCTTAGGAATGCTCAATTCTATGCAGACACAAGTTTTCCACGTTTCGTGGAATTTTGAAATTAACTTCGTCTATTAGGTTCTTTACCTAACGAAACGTTGCCCAAAAGCTAAACTAGCAAGTTAAGACTTCTCAGAACACTAAATAGAGTATAACGGTCTATTTTGATGCCTTAGGAATGCTCAATTCTATGCATAGACAAGTTTTTCACGTTTCGTGCAATTTTGAACTTAACTTGGTCTATTAGCTTCTTTACCCAACGAAACGTTGCCCAAAAGCTAAACTAGCAAGTTAAGACTTCTAAGAACACTAAATAGAGTATAACGGTCTATTTTGATGCCTTAGGAATGCTCAATTCTATGCGTGGATAAGTTTTTCACGTTTCGTGTAATTTTGAACTTAACTTGGTCTATTGGCTTCTTTACCTAACGTAACGTTGTCCAAAAGCTAAACTAGCAAGTTAAGACTTCCAAGAACACTAAATAGAGTATAACGGTCTATTTTGATGCCTTAACAATGCTCAATTCTATGCGTGCATAAGTTTTTCACGTTTCGTGCAATTTTGAGCTTAACTTGGTGATCGGACCTCTATTTTGAGGTCCTAATATCATCTAATTAGGAGGTTCTAGTGCTTATAGTAATGCATTTGTGTTTAAATAAAGTAATTTTACCCTTATACATGTTTCCTGTTGGTTTTGCAGGAAATCGGGCTTAAATGACTGAATTGGGCACCTTTGGAGCTGAAAGAAGAAGCTGGGATTCAGCAAGTGTCCGGACACCTGTCCGGACAGTGGGTGTCCGGACACCTTAAGTGCCGTCCGGACGCTTTCTTCACAAATTGAGACAGAGGCTTCAAAGTTGATGGATGCATGAAGTGTCCGGACACCTGTCCGGACACCCGTCCGGACACCACCGCGGAACTGCAATTTTTCTGCACAACATTTCATGGGCATTTGGGGTAAATCATGTATATAACCAATGGGGAACGTTTGTATAAGGGTAGTTAGGTATTTTCAATGGTAAAAGGAGGAGAAAACCCTAAGATTTCTTCTTCCTTCAGATAATTCATCTCCTCTAACTTCTTGCCTCCATTGTTTTTCTCTCTCTTTCTCTCTCTAGGGTTTTACTTAGTTCTTGTGATCTTGATTGTAAACATTGGTTTTTATCTATAAAATTGATGTTTATTCTCATTATAATGAGTGGCTAAGTTCCCTCTCTAGTTTCTAGTCCCGAATGGTGGGTGCAAGGTTTCGATTACTCAAGGTATGCTCAAAGAATCGTAGCTTCGATTTCTCTCTTTTAATTTCGTGATAGTTGTGTGATTGGATCTATGGGAATGACATATTTGATTGTATTCTTGGATTGTCTAGTCTAGGGATTGCATCTAATGTGTTCGATTGAGAATTGTTAAACCCATTGCATGATTTCCTTAATTAATTGAGTTTTTCATTGCATAGCTATTAATTATGTGTATTGATGATGGGGTTTTGGGTTAATTTAGGAATCTGCATGGGAGAGTTATGGTTAATTGATCTTTGAGTGTGAAGCTAGGGTGTTAGCCAAGCCGAGCCCCAAGGGGGAACATTAATCCATAATATTAGGTGCTTATCCCTTTGCGTTCATCATAGATTAAGAGACCCGATGGCCTACATGTATGAATTGAAGTCTTATATCCCAATTCTCTTTGCATATGCATGATTGATAGTATCACACAATGCATTGTGTATGGTTGTGTGTGTTTGCAATGATACCTTGAGAATGAGAACCGAGTAGCCACCGGGACGGACTAGAGACTAGGTTTTTAATTAATTGTTTTAAATCCAATTTGTGCTTACTTTGATTACAAAATCGCTCATGCTACCGAGTCATTCGGCCCATTTCTTTTACTTGCTTTTATTTGATATTCATTGTGTTTATTAGTGTTAGCTAGTCATTTGCATATCATTCACTTCAAATTTGCATTGCTTCCTCGTGGATCGATACCGGACTCACCGGTTTATTACTTGATGATACCCTACACTTGGGGTAAGTACACACACACACTTTGGTGTCGGTCAAGTTTTTGGCGCCGTTGCCGGGGAAGCGAGTGTCAAAGACGGAGCTGGGTGGCTTGTAGATGCTAGCTTTATGCTATTAAACACCATCAAATAAGGAAGGAGCACGGTCACGCTTCAAGGGTAACTTCGTTCCTCCCTTTCACTTGCTTTATAGTGTAGTTGATTTAGTGTAGTTGCTGAAAAGAGCGAAAAAAAAAATTTGTGAGGAGAACTTGGCGGATGGGGCTAACTTAGATTCCTGTGAGCGATGGATGCCACCTTGTTTGCTGCTTGGTAGTGATACGTTGTTTGAGAGAGCTTTGCGCATTTTTCTTTCTATCACTACTTGCTACATCTTGGTGTGTTATTGTTCCTAAGGTTGATCGTTGTTCTATTCCTATTTTTGCTCTCGTTATTGGTAGTTCCTTGATTGAAAATCTTGTGTTACTTGACGTGGTTGATTGCTACTTTTGTGTGCTACTTGCTATTGTTCCTTGCCATCATGTCTCAACCTAGAGATAATGTTAGTGGGCATGGGTCTAATAGAGATGGGATAGGTGGTGATATAAATGTGAGTGATGCGGGGAGTGTACGTGGGGGTGATATGAATCTTGATGCATTGCGTCGTCTTTTGCAACATGTGAACATTGATGAATTAATGAATCCTGTGCAAGGGCAAGATGCCCAAAATTTGCCAAATGTTCCAGTTGAGCATGCTTTGCAAAATGCACCTCAACCACTTCAATACGACAATGCGGTGCAATTTGCCCCACAAAATGTCTACCAACCTCCCAATATGCCTCCCGCATACCATATGCCTCCCCCATATAACTATGTGCATCCCATGTATTACAATATGCCTCAAATGCCACAAGTGCCACAATATGCTCCTTTTGGGCAAAACTTTCATGCACCTCCTCCTATGGAGTACCTTCATGCCCAAGCCCAAGAGCATCGCACTTTGAGGGAGCTTACACATCCCGCAAGGCAAACCCAACCTTCTTGCATCATCATGCCACCGAACCAACAAAATGTGAGCCTTAAACCATCCATGTTCCAAATGATTCCCAAATTCCATGGAATGGAATCGGAACGACCATATTCACATGTGCGTGATTTTGAATCGGTGTGTACTACTTTTGGTGATGTCACATGCTCACAAGAAATTTTGAGACTCAAACTTTTTCCATTCTCTTTGAAGGATCATGCAAAACAATGGTTTGAGAACTTACGCCCCCAATCCATTGCGACTTGGGTGGCAATGCAAGAAGAATTTCTCAACAAATATTTTCCTTCCCACCGTACCATCTCTTACCAAACACAAATCATGAATTTTCATTGCAAAGAACATGAAACCTTCTTCCAAGCTTGGGAGAGGTTTAAAGATTTGTTGTTTATGTGCCCTCACCATGGATTTCAAAAATTTCAAATTGTGAATTTTTTCCACAAATCTTTGACTCCATCTTTGAAGAAATTGGTCTCCACCATGACTCAAGGTGATTTTTTGAATAGGGATGCCAATGAAGCATTCACTTTCTTTGATGGGTTGGCGGAGGAATCTCGATCTTGGGAAGCTCCTCCACTAACCCGACATGATGTTGTGCCAAACTCTAGTGGCAAGTTTGTTTTGAATGAAAATGATGATGTGCATGCTAAACTTGCTTTGTTGTCCAAGAAATTGGAGTCCTTAGAGTCACAAAAGGCCCCTATAAATGTGGTTGGTGTTGATGAACAAGTTGCTTGTACTTTGTGTGAAAGTAGGGATCATAGGACGGATGAGTGTAATGCTCTACCGGCTTGTAAGGAAGTCCTATTTGGGCAAGGTTACAATGGGAACAATTCTCAAAACTTTAGAAAGCCCTACCCTACTAATAACCAAGGCAACAATTCTTACAATGAGAATTACCCTTGGAGGAATCATCCAAACTTTTGGTGGAGGAATGATGGGAATGCGCAATCTCAATCACTCCCCACTCCACCCCAGCAACAATTGCCTCCTCCAAGTGTTGCACAACCACCTCCACAACCTTACATTCCACCTCCTAAGAGGTCTCTTGAAGACACTCTTACCATTTTCATGCAAGCTCAAATAGGGGAGAATCAAAAGGCCACCAAATTCCAAGAACAAACCAATAGAGCCATTGAGGATATTAAGAGTCAAATCACTAAGGTCACCCAAGCTCTCACCACATATGAGAAGGGTAAATTCCCAGCTCAACCATATCCCAATCCATCCAAACCAGCCAATGTGGTGGAATCTACTAGTGGGGGGGTGAGTGGACATGAACAAGCCCAATCCATCCTCACTTTGAGAAATGGACGCATTGTGGATAGGCCCATACCAAATGAGAATGTTGATCAAAGTGATGGGGTGCAGAATTTTGGGGATAGTGTGGGGAGGAAGGACAAAGGAAATAGTGGAAAGGAGAATAGTTTGGAGAAAATTGTGCAGGAAAATGGTACACTTGATGCAAGTGTCCGGACACCTATTTTTGATCATCCGGACAATGCATCCAGAAATTTAGAGAAAGGTGAGAAAATACCAAGAAACGATGAGGCGAGTGAGGGACAATCACATAGGACAAGGGTAGACACGTCTAAGGATAAAGAGTGTATCCCAAGGCCACCATTTCCTCACCGATTAGGGAAGAAAACCAATGAGGCTCTACATAAAGAGATGTTTGAACTTTTCAAACAAGTGAAAGTGAACATACCTCTTTTAAATGCCATCAAACAAGTTCCCTCGTACGCAAAGTTCCTCAAGGATTTGTGTACCGTGAAACGCAAATTGAATGTGAAGGAGAAGGCATTTCTTACAGAGCAAGCAAGCTCCATCTTACAAGCCACCACTCCACCTAAATATAAGGATCCCGGTTGCCCTACCATTCCCATAGTCATAGGGAACCATAGGATTGAGCAAGCATTGTTGGATTTAGGTGCTAGTGCTAATCTCCTTCCATACTCGGTCTATCAACAAATGGGGTTAGGTGAGCTTAAGCCTACAAGAATTACTTTACAACTAGCCGATAGATCTGTCAAGATTCCTAGGGGAATAGTTGAAGACGTACTAGTTCAAGTGGATGAATTTTACTTCCCGGTTGACTTTGTGGTTTTAGATACTCAACCCCTCCCTAGCTTCAGCAAACCAATTTCGGTCCTTTTAGGTAGACCTTTCCTAGCAACCTCAAATGCTTTGATCAATTGTAGGAATGGTGTCATGGTGCTATCTTTTGGGAATATGACCGCGGAGATGAACATCTTTAATGTGTCTAAGCAAATGGGCGAGTTTGAAGACATTAGGGAAGTAGATTGGATCCATTCATATGTTGAGGAGAACTTCGAGAAAACTCTTGCTAGGGATTCGGTGGAAGGTGTGCTAGCTTTGAGCGAAAAAGGTAGTCAATTTCTAGTTGAGGAAGAGGAAATTCATGAGGTTTTGGAGTCTTTAGCTATCCATAGCATAGGACGATTCAACCCACCTATTGAGGAATTAGAACCTTCCAAGACTAAGCTTGAATCATCTATAGAGCATCCACCAACACCGGAAAGGAAACCCTTACCAAGTGAATTAAAATATGTGTTTTTGGGCGAGAAGGAGTCATACCCCGTTGTGATATCTTCCCTACTTACTTCTCCCCAAGAAGAGAAACTTGTTCAAGTTTTGCAAAGGTATAGAAGGGCAATAGGTTGGACAATTACTGATTTGAAGGGGATTAGTCCTTTGGTTTGTACTCATAGGATTTACATGGAAGAGGAAGCTAAGCCTGTTAGACAAATGCAAAGACGTTTGAATCCGAACATGAAGGAGGTAGTTAGGGGGGAGGTACTAAAATTGCTTGACGCGGGGATCATTTATCCCATTGCGGATTCCAAATGGGTATCTCCTACCCAAGTGGTCCCCAAAAAGTCCGGAGTTACGGTAGTTAAGAATGACAAGAACGAATTGGTGCCCACTCGAATTCAAACCGGGTGGCGTATGTGTATTGACTACCGTCGACTCAATATGGTTACTAGAAAGGACCATTTCCCCTTACCCTTCCTTGACCAAGTCCTTGAGAGAGTAGCGGGTAGAGCCTATTATTGCTTCCTTGATGGGTATTCCGGATATAATCAAATAGAGATTGCCTTAGAAGACCAAGACAAGACCACATTCACATGTCCATTCGGAACTTTTGCTTATAGACGCATGCCTTTTGGGTTATGCAATGCTCCGGCTACCTTTCAAAGGTGCATGATGAGTATCTTTAGTGACATGGTTGAGAAGATTGTGGAGGTCTTTATGGACGATTTCTCGGTTTACGGAGACACCTATGACCAATGCCTTGCTAATTTGGCAAGTGTGTTAAAAAGATGTGAGGAGAGCCAATTGGTTCTCAATTGGGAAAAGTGTCATTTCATGGTGACACATGGAATTGTATTGGGACACATTGTGTCATCCAAAGGGATAGAGGTTGACAAGGCAAAAATTGAATTAATTCAAAAGTTACCTCCCCTTACATGTGTTAAAGATGTGAGATTTTTTTTGGGTCATGCGGGTTTCTATAGAAGGTTTATTAATTCTTTTAGTGCCATTGCCAAACCTTTAAGTAACTTGCTTGCTCAAGATGTCTCTTTTGAATGGACACCACAATGTCAACAAGCTTTTGATGATTTGAAAGGTGCCCTAACCACCGCACCCATTATGCAAACTCCCGATTGGAGTATGCCCTTTGAACTCATGTGTGATGCAAGTGATGTGGCGGTTGGGGCGGTCATAGGACAAAGAAAAGAAAAACATGCTCATGTTATATACTATGCTAGTAAGACTTTGAATGATGCTCAAGTGAATTATACCACTACCGAAAAGGAATTACTAGCTATAGTTTTTGCCTTGGACAAGTTTAGGTCCTATTTGGTTGGCTCGAAAGTCATCATCTTTACCGACCATGCAGCTTTGAAGTATCTACTTTCAAAAGCTGATGCCAAGCCTAGGTTGTTTAGATGGATTCTCTTACTTCAAGAATTTGACCTTGAAATTAAAGATAAGAAAGGAGTGGAGAATGTAGTAGCCGACCATCTATCTAGACTTCCCGGACAAAATTTGATTTCACATGGCATACCCATCAATAAGCATTTCCCGGATGAACAACTCCTCCTCACTAATGCCATCTCTTCTAAATTGACTCCATGGTATGCGGACATTGCCAACTTTTTGGTGACCGGAAACATGCCATCTCATTGGAGTAAGATTGATAGATCCAAATTTCTTCGCAATGTGCGAAACTTCTTTTGGGATGACCCATATTTGTTCAAGTATTGTTCTGATCAAGTGATTAGGAGGTGCATTCCCGATAATGAATTTGAAAGTGTCATGGCCTTTTGCCATAAATATGCTTGTGGAGGCCATTTTTCCTCCAAAAAGACCGCAGCCAAAATTCTTCGAAGTGGCTTATATTGGCCTTCTTTGCACAAAGATGTCCATGCTTATTGCCTATCTTGTGACAATTTCCAAAGGCTAGGTAATTTAGGAAAACGTGAGATGATGCCCCTCCAACCAATTAACATTTTGGAAATTTTCGATTGTTGGGCCATTGACTTCTTGGGACCCTTCCCTAATTCATTTGGTTATTTGTATATCTTGGTTGGTGTGGATTATGTGTCCAAGTGGGTAGAAGCCATCCCTTCTCGAACAAATGATCACCAAGTTGTGATAAAATTTTTAAAAGAAAACATTTTCTCAAGATTTGGGATGCCTCGAGCCATCATAAGTGATGGTGGGTCTCACTTTTGCAATGCCCCGGTTAGAACTTTGATGAAACGATATGGCATTTTGCACAAAGTTGGCACCCCATATCATCCACAAACAAGTGGCCAAGCGGAATTGGCAAATAGGGAGATTAAACGTATTCTTGAAAAAATGGTTGGTCCCAATAGAAAAGATTGGTCTTCAAAATTGATTGATGCTTTGTGGGCTTACCGTACTGCGTATAAGACTGCCCTTGGAATGTCTCCTTATAGACTTGTCTATGGCAAGGCTTGCCACTTGCCGGTGGAATTGGAGCACAAGGCCTATTGGGCCATTCGCACTTTGAATGACTCCACCGATCAAGTTGGGGGGCATCGCAAACTCCAAATCCAAGAGATTGAGGAGTTGAGGAATGATGCTTTCGAAAATGCTAAAATTGCTAAGCTTAAAATGAAAAGATACCATGACAAGCACATTGTGAGGAAAGTTTTTCATGAGGGACAAAAGGTTCATTTATACAACTCCCGGTTACACTTGTTTCCCGGGAAGTTACCTACCAAATGGACCGGACCTTTTATTATCCGTAAGGTTTCCCCATATGGAAGCATTGACATTGATGATCCTAGGAGTGGAAAAACTTTTAAGGTTAATGGCCAACGTTTGAAACCATACTTGGAAAATTTTAATGAATTGGCCGAAGAATGGGACCTTGTGGATCCCACTCCTTCCTAGTGTGCGTGAAAAGAGCTCTCTTGTAAATATGTAGTGTTAGATTATTTTTCATTCATTTTTGGTGTCTTTTTGTATGTTCACAATGCATTTCACAATTTGTTCTTGCCTTGTTTTCCATTCTTGACATTGGGGACAATGTCTCATTTAAGTTGGGGGGTGAGGGAATTGTGAATCCATTGTGAAACTTGCTTTATTTTGTTGTGCTTTTGTGAATATCAAAAATTTGAAAATTTTGAAAAAAAAAAAAAAAAAAAGTCTTGTTGTGTCATGCTTGGATAGTGTGGTTGGTATTAACTTTTTCAGGACATGCTTCGTTTCTCATGATTCCAACCACTTTTGAAGAGTATGGTATGACTTCCTACCCTTTATCCTATTATGTTGTGCTTTGTTGTTCATACATGCTACATGGACTTTAGGAGGGGAAGGGTAGAGGCCTTTGGGATTCACTACCAATTTGAATGTTAATTTCTTATTCTTGTTCAAACGTGCAAGTGTAGAGTAGGTTTCTTGATTTCTTTTGTAAAGTTGATACATGCAATTGAGTGGGATAATTGTAATCAATCTTTCTTGGGATGATTGGGAACTAGTTTGATATAAAATTGTGTAGTTAAGCAGACATCTTGACATTGAAGCATTTGTATGACTGCGTTTTTGGATTCTTTTGCCTGAAAAACTACCTTTTATCCCTTCTCATTCTTTTGAGCCATTCTTCATTGATACACATTGGGTTTCGGGTGATGTTTTTCATTGATATTCATTTGTCATCTTATGCGCGTGTTCTTCAATAGCTATTTTTGTATTTTGCCACTTGCTTGTGAACTTAGGATTGAAGGATTCATTAGGTTGAGAGATTTGAGCCTAACCTATTCATTTGTGAGTGATTATAAGCCAAAATTTCTTTAAGCTTATTGATTTCACTTACAAGCCTTGTGTGAGCTATTTTCCCAAATATTTCCCACCTTTGGTTGCAAGGTTGAGTAGGAGCTTGAAAAATAAATCGGTAGTGATATTACCCCTCCTTATTATGAAAAAATTATGAGGGTTGTTGTATAAATGATGTTATATTAAAAAAAAAGAAAAAAAAAGAAGAAAAAAAAAAGAAAAAAAAAAGAAGGTGTATGCAATAAAGTTAATCCTTTGTGTGTAAAGGATGAGAAGTGTTTGAAATTGTGGTACAATGGAAGGGGTGACAAAAAATGAGAGTTTAGCTCACATGTTTGAACTTAACCTTGCAACTTGTTACCTAGATCCAAATTCTTCCTACCTTGTCTCATGACCACATTACAACCCATTTAACCTTTTGATGAATTTGATCCAAGGTAAGCAAGTAAGTTGGTGAATGCATTAATTGCTCTTGTAGGTGATTTCTTTCTCAAAGCTATGCCCATCCAAATTATCTTTTATAAGCACATACATTTAATTCAATTGTGTAAGTCATTCACTTAGCACAATGCTTTCATGTTTTTGTGTACATTTGGGATTGGGAATTTATGAACACCAAAAGGGTCCATAACAAGGTTTTGCTTGTGTGAATGTGTTGAGTTGTCTAGTTTGATTGCACATATATTTTTCATAGTATAAAATGTTCTTGGTCATTTTTAAGGGGATTGAGATTGATTTTCCAAAGATTTTGCATGTTTTTGACCAAGCAGTGGAATTGGGAGATTAGCTCTATTTCTTGCATGTGAGAATTTAAGAATCATTATGGTACTTTCAAAGTAATAGTGGATCCCTTGGCAAGTGTTTGTGGGTATCGCTCTCATAAGCCCTCACGAGACTACAACTCGTCCACTAGGGTGACCTAGGGGTTTAAAGGCTTGTTGCATGCGCTAAATGCAACCGTGATTCCTACGTCAGTGAGTTAGGTTTTTATTTTTTTAGGTAGTGTTTGCATTGCTAGGGACTAGCATCGTCTAAGTTGGGGGGTGTGATCGGACCTCTATTTTGAGGTCCTAATATCATCTAATTAGGAGGTTCTAGTGCTTATAGTAATGCATTTGTGTTTAAATAAAGTAATTTTACCCTTATACATGTTTCCCGTTGGTTTTGCAGGAAATCGGGATTAAATGACTGAATTAGGCACCTTTGGAGCTGAAAGAAGAAGCTGGAATTCAGCAAGTGTCCGGACACCTGTCCGGACAGTGGGTGTCCGGACACCTAAAGTGCCGTCCGGACGCTTTCTTCACAAATTGAGACAGAGGCTTCAAAGTTGATGGATGCATGAAGTGTCCGGACACGTCCGGACACCACCGCGGATTTGCAATTTTTCTGCACAACATTTCATGGGCATTTGGGGTAAATCATGTATATAACCAATGGGAAACGTTTGTATAAGGGTAGTTAGGTATTTTCAATGGTAAAAGGAGGAGAAAACCCTAAGATTTCTTCTTCCTTCAGATAATTCATCTCCTCCAACTTCTTGCCTCCATTGTTTTTCTCTCTCTTTCTCTCTCTAGGGTTTTACTTAGTTCTTGTGATCTTGATTGTAAACATTGGTTTTTATCTATAAAATTGATGTTTATTCTCATTATAATGAGTGGCTAAGTTCCCTCTCTAGTTTCTAGTCCCGAATGGTGGGTGCAAGGTTTCGATTACTCAAGGTATGCTCAAAGAATCGTAGCTTCGATTTCTCTCTTTTAATTTCGTGATAGTTGTGTGATTGGATCTATGGGAATGACATATTTGATTGTATTCTTGGATTGTCTAGTCTAGGGATTGCATCTAATGTGTTCGATTGAGAATTGTTAAACCCATTGCATGATTTCCTTAATTAATTGAGTTTTCATTGCATAGCTATTAATTATGTGTATTGATGATGGGGTTTTGGGTTAATTTAGGAATCTGCATGGGAGAGTTATGGTTAATTGATCTTTGAGTGTGAAACTAGGGTGTTAGCCAAGCCGAGCCCCAAGGGGGAACATTAATCCATAATATTAGGTGCTTATCCCTTTGCGTTCATTGTAGATTAAGAGACCCGATAGCCTACATGTATGAATTGAAGTCTTATATCCCAATTCTCTTTGCATATGCATGATTGATAGTATCACACAATGCATTGTGTATGGTTGTGTGTGTTTGCAATGATACCTTGAGTATGAGAACCGGATAGCCACCGGGACGGACTAGAGACTAGGTTTTTAATTAATTGTTTTAAATCCAATTTCTGCTTACTTTGATTACAAAATCGCTCATGCTACCGAGTCATTCGGCCCATTTCTTTTACTTGCTTTTATTTGATATTCATTGTGTTTATTAGTGTTAGCTAGTCATTTGCATATCATTCACTTCAAATTTGCATTGCTTCCTCGTGGATCGATACCGGACTCACCGGTTTATTACTTGATGATACCCTACACTTGGGGTAAGTACACACACACACTTTGGTGTCGGTCACTTGGTCTATTGGCTTGTTTACCTAACGAAACGTTGCCCAAAAGCTAAACTAGCAAGTTAAGACTTCTAAGAACACTAAATAGAGTATAATGGTCTATTGTGATGCCTTAGGAATGCTCAATTCTACGCATGGACAAGTTTTTCACGTTTCGTGCAATTTTGAACTTAACTTGATCTATTGGCTTCTTTACATAACGTAACGTTGTCCAAAAGCTAAACTAGCAAGTTAAGACTTCTAAGAACACTAAATAGAGTATAACGGTCTATTTTGATGCCTTAGCAATGCTTAATTCTATGCGTGCATAAGTTTTTCACGTTTCGTGCAATTTTGAGCTTAACTTGGTCTATTGGCTTGTTTACCTAACGAAACGTTGCCCAAAAGCTAAACTAGCAAGTTAAGACTTCTAAGAACACTAAATAGAGTATAATGGTCTATTGTGATGCCTTAGGAATGCTCAATTCAACGCATGGACAAGTTTTTCACGTTTCGTTCAATTTTGAACTTAACTTGGTCTATTGGCTTCTTTACCTAATGTAACGTTGTCCAAAAGCTAAACTAGCAAGTTAAGACTTCTAAGAACACTAAATAGAGTATAACGGTCTATTTTGATGCCTTAGGAATGCTCAATTCTATGCGTGGATAAGTTTTTCACGTTTCGTGCGTTTTTGAACTTAACTTGGTCTATTGGCTTCTTTACCTAACGAAACGTTGCCCAAAAGCTAAACTAGCAAGTTAAGACTTTTAAGAACACTAAATAGAGTATAACGGTCTATTTTAATGCCTTATGAATGCTCAATTCTATGCGTGCATAAGTTTTTCACAATTCGTGCAATTTTGAGCTTAACTTGGTCTATTGGCTTCTTTACCTAATGAAACGTTGCCCAAAAGCTAAACTAGCAAGTTAAGACTTCTAAGAACACTAAATAGAGTATAACATTCTATTTTGATGCTTTAGGAATGCTCAATTCTATGCGTGCATAAGTTTTTCACGTTTCGTGCAATTTTGAGCTTAACTTGGTCTATTGGCTTCTTCACCTAACGAAACGTTGCCCAAAAGCTAAACTACCAAGTTAAGACTTCTAAGAACACTAAATAGAGTATAACGGTCTATCTTGATGCCTTAGAAATGCTCAATTCTATGCATAGACAAGTTTTTCACGTTTCGTGAAATTTTGAACTTAACTTGGTCTATTGGCTTCTTAACCAAGTGAAACATTGTCTGAAAGATAAACTAGCAAGTTAAGACTTCAAAGAACACTAAATAGAGTATAACGGTCTATTTTGATGCCTTGGGAATGCTCAATTCTACGCATGGACAAGTTTTCCACGTTTCGTGCCATTTTGAACTTAACTTGGTCTATTGGCTTCTTTACCAAACGTAACGTTGTCCAAAAGCTAAACTAGAAAGTTAAGACTTCTAAGAACACTAAATAGAGTATAACGGTCTATTTTGATGCCATAGGAATGCTCAATTCCATGCGTGCATAAGTTTTTCACGTTTCGTGCAATTTTGAGCTTAACTTGGTCTATTGGCTTCTTTACCTAACGAAACGTTGCCCAAAAGCTAAACTAGCAAGTTAAGACTTCTAAGAACACTAAATAGAGTACGACAGTCTATTTGATGCCTTAGGAATGCTCAATTCTATGCATGGACAAGTTTTTCACGTTTCGTGCAATTTTGAACTTAACTTCGTCTATTAGCTTCTTTACCTAACGAAACGTTGCCGAAAAGCTAAACTAGCAAGTTAAGACTTCTAAGAACACTAAATAGAGTATATCGGTCTATTTTCATGCCTTAGGAATGCTCAATTCTATTCATAGACAAGTTTTTCACGTTTCGTGCAATTTTGAACTTAACTTGGTCTCTTAGCTTCTTTACCCAACGAAACGTTTCCCAAAAGCTAAACTAGCAAGTTAAGACTTATAAGAAAACTAAATAGAGTATAACGGTCTATTTTGATGCCTTAGGAATGCTCAATTCTATGCGTGGATATGTTTTTCACGTTTCGTGCAGTTTTTAACTTAACTTGGTCTATTGGCTTCTTTACCAAACGTAACGTTGTCCAAAAGCTAAACTAGCAAGTTAAGACTTCTAAGAACACTAAATAGAGTGTAACGGTCTATTTTGATGCCTTAGAAATGCTCAATTCTATGCGTGCATAAGTTTTTCACGTTTCGTGCAATTTTGAGCTTAACTTGGTCTATTGGCTTCTGTACCTAACGAAACATTGCCCAAAAGCTAAACTAGAAAGTTAAGATTTATAAGAAAACTAAAGAGAGTATAATGGTCTATTGTGATGCCTTAGGAATGATCAATTCTACGCATGGACAAGTTTTTCACGTTTCGTGCCATTTTGAACTTAACTTGGTCTATTGGCTTCTTTACCTAACGTAACGTTTTCCAAAAGCTAAACTAGCAAGTTAAGACTTCTAAGAACACCAAATAGAGTATAACGGTCTATTTTGATGCCTTAGGAATGCTCAAATCTATGCATGGACAAGTTTTTCTCGTTTCGTGCAATTTTGAACTTAACTTGGTCTATTAGCTTCTTTACCTAACGAAACGTTGCCCAAAAGTAAAACTAGCAAGTTAAGACTTCTAAGAATACTACATAGAGTATAACGGTCTATTTTATTGCCTTAGGAATGCTCAATTCTATGCGTGCATAAGTTTTTCATGTTTCGTGCAATTTTGAGCTTAACTTGGTCTATTGGCTTCTTTACCTAACGAAACGTTGCCCAAAAGCCAAACTAGCAAGTTAGGACTTCTAAGAACACTAAATAGAGTATAACGGCCTATTTTGATGCTTTAGGAATGCTCAATTCTATTCGTGCATAAGTTTTTCACGTTTCGTGCAATTTTGAGCTTAACTTGGTCTATTGGCTTCTGTACCTAACGAAACATTGCCCAAAAGCTAAACTAGAAAGTTAAGATTTATAAGAAAACTAAAGAGAGTATAATGGTCTATTGTGATGCCTTAGGAATGATCAATTCTACGCATGGACAAGTTTTTCACGTTTCGTGCCATTTTGAACTTAACTTGGTCTATTGGCTTCTTTACCTAACGTAACGTTTTCCAAAAGCTAAACTAGCAAGTTAAGACTTCTAAGAACACCAAATAGAGTATAACGGTCTATTTTGATGCCTTAGGAATGCTCAAATCTATGCATGGACAAGTTTTTCTCGTTTCGTGCAATTTTGAACTTAACTTGGTCTATTAGCTTCTTTACCTAACGAAACGTTGCCCAAAAGTAAAACTAGCAAGTTAAGACTTCTAAGAATACTACATAGAGTATAACGGTCTATTTTATTGCCTTAGGAATGCTCAATTCAATGCGTGCATAAGTTTTTCATGTTTCGTGCAATTTTGAGCTTAACTTGGTCTATTGGCTTCTTTACCTAACGAAACGTTGCCCAAAAGCCAAACTAGCAAGTTAGGACTTCTAAGAACACTAAATAGAGTATAACGGTCTATTTTGATGCTTTAGGAATGCTCAATTCCATGCGTGCATAAGTTTTTCACGTTTCGTGCAATTTTGAACTTAACTTGGTCTATTGGCTTCTTTACCTAACAAAACGTTGCCCAAAAGCTAAACTACCAAGTTAAGACTTCTAAGAACACTAAATAGAGTATAACGGTCTATGTTGATTCCTTAGAAATGCTCAATTCTATGCATAGACAAGTTTTTCACGTTTCGTGAAATTTTGAACTTAACTTGGTCTATTGGCTTCTTTACCAAGCGAAACGTTGTCCAAAAGATAAACTAGCAAGTTAAGACTTCTAAGAACACTTAATAGGGTAAAACGGTCTATTTTGCTGCTTTAGGAATGCTCAATTCTACGCATGGACAAGCTTTTCACGTTTCGTGCCATTTTGAACTTAACTTGGTCTATTGGCTTCTTTACCTAACGTAACATTGTCCAAAAGCTAAACTAGCAAGTTACGACTTCTAAGAACACTAAATAGAGTATAACGGTGTATTTTGATGCTTTAGGAATGCTCAATTCTATGCGTGCATAAGTTTTTCACGTTTCAAGCAATTTTGAACTTAACTTGGTCTATTGGCTTCTTTACCTAACAAAACGTTGCCCAAAAGCTAAACTACCAAGTTAAGACTTCAAATAACACTAAATAGAGTATAACGGTCCATGTTGATGCCTTAGAAATGCTCAATTCTATGCATAGACAAGTTTTTCACGTTTCGTGAAATTTTGAACTTAACTTGGTCTATTGGCTTCTTTACCATGCGAAACGTTGTCCAAAAGCTAAACTAGCAAGTTAAGACCTCTAAGAACACTAAATAGAGTATAACAGTCTATTTTGATGCCTTAGGAATGCTCAATTCTACGCATGGACAAGTTTTCCACGTTTCGTGCCATTTTGAACTTAACTTGGTCTATTGGCTTCTTTACCTAACGTAACTTTGTCCAAAAGCTAAACTAGCAAGTTAAGACTTCTAACAACACTAAATAGAGTATAACGGTCTATTTTGATGCCTTGGGAATGCTCAATTCTATGCGTGCATAAGTTTTTCACGTTTCGTGCAATTTTGAGCTTAACTTGGTCTATTGGCTTCTTCACCTAACGAAACGTTGCCCAAATGCTAAACTAGCAAGTTAAGACCTCTAAGAACACTAAATAGAGTATAACGGTCTATTTTGATGCCTTAGGAATGCTCAATTCTATGCGTGCATAAGTTTTTCACGTTTCGTGCAATTTTGAGCTTAACTTCGTCTATTGGCTTCTTTACCTAACGAAAAGTTGCCCAAAAGGTAAACTAGCAAGTTAAGACTTCTAAGAACACTAAATAGAGTATAACGGTCTATTTTGATGCTTTAGGAATGCTCAATTCCATGCGTGCATAAGTTTTTCACGTTTCGTGCAATTTTGAACTTAACTTGGTCTATTGGCTTCTTTACCAAGCGAAACGTTGTCCAAAAGATAAACTAGCAAGTTAAGACTTCTAAGAACACTTAATTGGGTATAACGGTCTATTTTGATGCTTTAGGAATGCTCAATTCTACGCATGGAGAAGTTTTTCACGTTTCGTGCCATTTTGAACTTAACTTGGTCTATTGGCTTCTTTACCAAGCGAAACATTGTCCAAAAGATAAACTAGCAAGTTAAGACTTCTAAGAACACTTAATAGGGTATAACGGTCTATTTTGATGCTTTAGGAATGCTCAATTCTACGCATGGACAAGTTTTTCACGTTTCGTGCCATTTTGAACTTAACTTGGTCTATTGGCTTCTTTACCTAACGTAACATTGTCCAAAAGCTAAACTAGCAAGTTACGACTTCTAAGAACACTAAATAGAGTATAACGGTCTATTTTGATGCTTTAGGAATGCTCAATTCTATGCGTGCATAAGTTTTTCACGTTTCAAGCAATTTTGAACTTAACTTGGTCCATTGGCTTCTTTACCTAACAAAACGTTGCCCAAAAGCTAAACTACCAAGTTAAGACTTCTAATAACACTAAATAGAGTATAACGGTCCATGTTGATGCCTTAGAAATGCTCAATTCTATGCATAGACAAGTTTTTCACGTTTCGTGAAATTTTGAACTTAACTTGGTCTATTGGCTTCTTTACCAAGCGAAACGTTGTCCAAAAGATAAACTAGCAAGTTAAGACTTCTAAGAACACTTAATAGGGTATAACGGTCTATTTTGATGCTTTAGGAATGCTCAATTCTACGCATGGACAAGTTTTTCACGTTTCATGCAATTTTGAACTTAACTTGGTCTATTGGCTTCTTTACCAAGCGAAACGTTGTCCAAAAGATAAACTAGCAAGTTAAGACTTCTAAGAACACTTAATAGGGTATAACGGTCTATTTTGATGCTTTAGGAATGCTCAATTCTACGCATGGACAAGTTTTTCACGTTTCGTGCCATTTTGAACTTAACTTGGTCTATTGGCTTCTTTACCTAACGTAACATTGTCCAAAAGCTAAACTAGCAAGTTACGAATTCTAAGAACACTAAATAGAGTATAACGGTCTATTTTGATGCCTTAGGAATGCTCAATTCTATGCATGCATAAGTTTTTCACGTTTCGTGCAATTTTGAGCTTAACTTGGTCTATTGGCTTCTTCACCTAACGAAACGTTGCCCAAAAGCTAAACTAGCAAGTTAAGACCTCTAACAACACTAAATAGAGTATAACGGTCTATTTTGATGCCTTAGGAATGCTCAATTCTATGCGTGCATAAGTTTTTCACGTTTCGTGCAATTTTGAGCTTCACTTCGTCTATTGGCTTCTTTACCTAACGAAAAGTTGCCGAAAAGCTAAACTAGCAAGTTAAGACTTCTAAGAACACTAAATAGAGTATAACGGTCTATTGTGATGCCTTAGGAATGCTCAATTCTACGCATGAACAAGTTTTTCACGTTTTGTGCCATTTTGAACTTAACTTGGTCTATTGGCTTCTTTACCTAACGTAACGTTGTCCAAAAGCTAAACTAGCAAGTTAATACTTCTAAGAACACTAAATAGAGTATAACGGTCTATTTTGATGCCATGGGAATGCTCAATTCTATGCGTGGATAAGTTTTTCACGTTTCGTGCAATTTTGAACTTAACTTGGTCTATTGGCTTCTTTACCTAACAAAACGTTGCCCAAAAGCTAAACTAGCAAGTTAAGACTTCTAAGAACACTAAATAGAGTATAACGGTTTATTTTGATGCCTTAGGAATGCTCAATTCTATGCATGGACAAGTTTTTCACGTTTCGTGCAATTTTGAACTTAACTTGGTCTATTAGCTTCGTTACCTAACGAAACGTGGCCCAAAAGCTAAACTAGCAAGTTAAGACTTCTAAGAACACTAAATAGAGTATAACGGCCCATTTTGATGCCTTAGGAATGATCAATTCTATGCATAGACAAGTTTTTCACGTATGGTGCAATTTTGAACCTAACTCTGTCTATTGCATTCTTCACCGAACGAAACGTCGTCCAAAAGCCAAACTAGCAAGTTAAGACTTCTAAGAACACTAAATAGTGTATAACGGTCTATTTTGATTAGTTAGGGATGCTCAATTCTATGCATGGACACGTTTTTCACGTTTCTTGCAATTTTGAACTTAACTTGGTCTATTAGCTTCATTACCTGATGAAACGTTGCCCAAAAGCTAAACTAGCAAGTTAAGACTTCTACGAACAGTAAAGAGAGTATAACGGTCTATTTTGATCTCTTAGGAATGCTCAATTCTATGCATGGACAAGTTTTTCACGTTTCGTGCAATTTTGAACTTAAGTTGGTCTGTTTGCTTCTTTACCGAACGAAACGTTGTCCAAAAGCTAAACTAGCAAGTTAAGACTTCTAAGAACACTAAATATAGTATAACGGTCTATTTTGATGCGTTAGGAATGCTCAATTTTACGCATGGACAAGTTTTTCACGTTTCGTGCAATTTTGAACTTAAGTTGGTCTGTTTGCTTCTTTACCGAACGAAACGTTGTCCAAAAGCTAAACTAGCAAGTTAAGACTTCTAAGAACACTAAATAGAGTATAACGGTCTATTTTGATGCCTTAGGAATGCTCAATTCTATGCGTGCATAAGTTTTTCACGTTTCGTGCAATTTTGAACTTAATTTGGTCTATTAGCTTCATTACCTGAAGAAACGTTTTCCAAAAGCTAAACTAGCAAGTTAAGACTTCTGAGAACAGTAAATAGAGTATAACGGTCTATTATGATCTCTTAGGAATGCTCAATTTTATGCATGGACAAGTTTTTCGCGTTTCGTGCAATTTTGAACTTAAGTTGGTCTATTAGCTTCTTTACCTCACGAAACGTTGCCCAAAAGCTAAACTAGAAAGTTAAGATTTCTAAGAACAGTAAATAGAGTATAACGGTCTATTTTGATCTCTTAGTAATGCTCAATTCTATGCATAGACAAGTTTTTCACGTTTCGTGCAATTTTGAACTTAACTTGGTCTGTTTGCTTCTTTACGGAACGAATCGTTGTCCAAAAGCTAAACTAGCAAGTTAAGACTTCTAAGAACACTAAATAGAGTATAACGGTCTATTTTGATGCCCTAGGAATGCTCAATTTTACGCATGGACAAGTTTTTCACGTTTCGTGCAATTTTGAACTTAACTTGGTCTGTTTGCTTCTTTACCGAACGAAACGTTGTCCAAAAGGTAACCTAGCAAGTTAGGACTTCTAAGAACACTAAATAGAGTATAACGGTCTATTTTGATGCCTTAGGAATGCTCAATTCTATGCGTGCATAAGTTTTTCACGTTTCGTGCAATTTTGAACTTAACTTGGTCTATTGGCTGCATTACGTAACGAAACGTTGCCCAAAAGCAAAACTAGCAACTTAAGACTTCTAAGAACACTAAATAGAGTATAACACTCTATGACTTAGGAACGCTCAAATCTATGCATGGACAAGTTTTTAACGTTTCGTGTATTTTTGAACTTAACTTGATCTATTGGTTTCTTTACCGAACGAAACGTTGTCCAAAAGCTAACTAGCACGTTAAGACTTCTAAGAACACTAAATAGAGTATAACGGTCTATTTTGATGCCTTGGGAATGCTCAATTCTATGCATGGACAAGTTTTTCACGTTCCGTGCAATTTTGAACTTAACTTGGTCTATTAGCTTCGTTACCTAACGAAATGTGGCCCAAAAGCTAAACTAGCAAGTTAAGACTTCTAAGAACACTAAATAGAGTATAACGGCCCATTTTGATGCCTTAGGAATGATCAATTCTATGCATAGACAAGTTTTTCACGTATGGTGCAATTTTGAACTTAACTCTGTCTATTGCATTCTTCACCGAACGAAACGTCGTCCAAAAGCCAAACTAGCAAGTTAAGACTTCTAAGAACACTAAATAGTGTATAACGGTCTATTTTGATTAGTTAGGGATGCTCAATTCTATGCATGGACACGTTTTTCACGTTTCTTGCAATTTTGAACTTAACTTGGTCTATTAGCTTCATTACCTGATGAAACGTTGCCCAAAAGCTAAACTAGCAAGTTAAGACTTCTACGAACAGTAAAGAGAGTATAACGGTCTATTTTGATCTCTTAGGAATGCTTAAGTTGGTCTGTTTGCTTCTTTACCGAACGAAACGTTGTCCAAAAGCTAAACTAGCAAGTTAAGACTTCTAAGAACACTAAATATAGTATAACGGTCTATTTTGATGCGTTAGGAATGCTCAATTTTACGCATGGACAAGTTTTTCACGTTTCGTGCAATTTTGAACTTAACTTGGTCTATTAGCTTCATTACCTGACGAAACGTTGTCCAAAAGCTAAACTAGCAAGTTAAGACTTCTAAGAATAGTAAATAGAGTATAACGGTCTATTATGATCTCTTCGGAATGCTAAATTCTATGCATGGACAAGTTTTTCACGCTTCGTGCAATTTTGAACTTAAATTGGTCTATTAGCTTCTTTACCTCACGAAACGTTGCCCAAAAACTAAACTAGAAAGTTAAGATTTCTAAGAACAGTAAATAGAGTATAACGGCCTATTTTGATCCCTTAGTAATGCTCAATTCTATGCATAGACAAGTTTTTCACGTATGGTGCAATTTTGAACTTAACTTGGTCTATTGCATTCTTCACCGAACGAAACGTCGTCCAACAGCCAAACTAGCAAGTTAAGACTTCTAAGAACACTAAATAGTGTATAACGGTCTATTTTGATTCCTTTGGGATGCTCAATTCTATGCATGGACACGCTTTTCACGTTTCTTGCAATTTTGAACTTAACTTGGTCTATTAGCTTCATTACCTGACGAAACGTTGCCCAAAAGCTAAACTAGCAAGTTAAGATTTCTACGAACAGTAAAGAGAGTATAACGGTCTATTTTGATCTCTTAGGAATGCTCAATTCTATGCATGGACAAGTTTTTCTCGTTTCGTGCAATTTTGAACTTAAGTTGGTCTGTTTGCTTCTTTACCGAACGAAACGTTGTCCAAAAGCTAAACTAGCAAGTTAAGACTTCTAAGAACACTAAATATAGTATAACGGTCTATTTTGATGCGTTAGGAATGCTCAATTTTACGCATGGACAAGTTTTTCACGTTTCGTGCAATTTTGAACTTAAGTTGGTTTGTTTGCTTATTTACCGAACGAAACGTTGTCCAAAAGCTAAACTAGCAAGTTAAGACTTCTAAGAACACTAAATAGAGTATAACGGTCTATTTTGATGCCTTAGGAATGCTCAATTCTATGCGTGCATAAGTTTTTCACGTTTCGTGCAATTTTGAACTTAACTTGGTCTATTAGCTTCATTACCTGACGAAACGTTGTCCGAAAGCTAAACTAGCAAGTTAAGACTTCTAAGAACAGTAAATAGATTATAACGGTCTATTATGATCTCTTAGGAATGCTCAATTCTATGCATGGACAAGTTTTTCGTGTTTCGTGCAATTTTGAACTTAAGTTGGTCAATTAGCTTCTTTACCTCACGAAACGTTGCCCAAAAGCTAAACTAGAAAGTTAAGATTTCTAAGAACAGTAAATAGAGTATTACGGTCTATTTTGATCTCTTAGTAATGCTCAATTCTATGCATAGACAAGTTTTTCACTTTTCGTGCAATTTTGAACTTAACTTGGTCTGTTTGCTTCTTTACCGAACGAATCGTTGTCCAAAAGCTAAACTAGCAAGTTAAGACTTCTAAGAACACTAAATATAGTATAACGGTCTATTTTGATCCCTTAGGAATGCTCAATTCTATGCATGGACAAGTTTTTCACGTTTCGTGCAATTTTGAACTTAACTTGGTCTATTAGCTTCTTTACCTAACGAAACGTGGCCCAAAAGCTAAACTAGCAAGTTAAGACTTCTAAGAACACTAAATAGAGTATAACGGTTTATTTTGATCCCTTAGGAATGCTCAATTCTATGCATGGACAAGTTTTTCACGTTTCGTGCAATTTTGAACTTAACTTGGTCTATTAGCTTCTTTACCTAACGAAACGTGGCCCAAAAACTAAACTAGCAAGTTAAGACTTCTAAGAACACTAAATAGAGTATCACGGTCTATTTTGATGCCTTAGGAATGCTCAATTCTAGGCATAGACAAGTTTTTCACGTATGGTGCAATTTTGAACTTAACTTGGTCTATTGCATTATTCACCGAACGAAACGTCGTCCAAAAGCTAAACTAGCAAGTTAAGACTTCTAAGAACAGTAAAGAGAGTATAACGGTATATTTTGATCTCTTAGGAATGCTCAATTCTATGCATGGACAAGTTTTTCACGTTTCGTGCAATTTTGAACTTAAGTTGGTCTGTTTGCTTCTTTACTGAACGAAACGTTGTCCAAAAGCTAAACTAGCAAGTTAAGACTTCTAAGAACACTAAATAGAGTATAACGGTCTATTTTGATGCCTTAGGAATGCTCAATTCTATGCGTGCATAAGTTTTTCACGTTTCGTGCAATTTTGAACTTAAGTTGGTCTGTTTGCTTCTTTACCGAACGAAACGTTGTCCAAAAGCTAAACTAGCAAGTTAAGACTTCTAAGAACACTAAATAGAGTATAACGGTCTATTTTGATGCCTTAGGAATGCTCAATTCTATGCGTGCATAAGTTTTTCACGTTTCGTGCAATTTTGAACTTAATTTGGTCTATTAGCTTCATTACCTGAAGAAACGTTGTCCAAAGGCTAAACTAGCAAGTTAAGACTTCTGAGAACAGTAAATAGAGTATAACGGTCTATTATGATCTCTTAGGAATGCTCAATTCTATGCATGGACAAGTTTTTCGCGTTTCGTGCAATTTTGAACTTAAGTTGGTCTATTAGCTTCTTTACCTCACGAAACGTTGCCCAAAAGCTAAACTAGAAAGTTAAGATTTCTAAGAACAGTAAATAGAGTATAACGGTCTATTTTGATCTCTTAGTAATGCTCAATTCTATGCATAGACAAGTTTTTCACGTTTCGTGCAATTTTGAACTTAACTTGGTCTGTTTGCTTCTTTACGGAACGAATCGTTGTCCAAAAGCTAAACTAGCAAGTTAAGACTTCTAAGAACACTAAATAGAGTATAACGGTCTATTTTGATGCCCTAGGAATGCTCAATTTTACGCATGGACAAGTTTTTCACGTTTCGTGCAATTTTGAACTTAACTTGGTCTGTTTGCTTCTTTACCGAACGAAACGTTGTCCAAAAGGTAACCTAGCAAGTTAGGACTTCTAAGAACACTAAATAGAGTATAACGGTCTATTTTGATGCCTTAGGAATGCTCAATTCTATGCGTGCATAAGTTTTTCACGTTTCGTGCAATTTTGAACTTAACTTGGTCTATTGGCTGCATTACGTAACGAAACGTTGCCCAAAAGCAAAACTAGCAACTTAAGACTTCTAAGAACACTAAATAGAGTATAACACTCTATGACTTAGGAACGCTCAAATCTGTGCATGGACAAGTTTTTAACGTTTCGTGTATTTTTGAACTTAACTTGATCTATTGGTTTCTTTACCGAACGAAACGTTGTCCAAAAGCTAACTAGCACGTTAAGACTTCTAAGAACACTAAATAGAGTATAACGGTCTATTTTGATGCCTTGGGAATGCTCAATTCTATGCATGGACAAGTTTTTCACGTTCCGTGCAATTTTGAACTTAACTTGGTCTATTGGCTGCTTTACCTAACGAAACGTTGCCCAAAAGCAAAAATAGCAAGTTAAGACTTCTAAGAACAATAAATAGAGTAGAACGGTCTATTTTGATGCCTTAGGAATGCTCAATTCTATGCGTGCATAAGTTTTTCATGTTTCGTGCAATTTTGAGCTTAACTTGGTATATTGGCTTCTTTACCTAACGAAAAGTTGCCCAAAAGCTAAACTAGCAAGTTAAGACTTCTAAGAACCCTAAATAGAGTATAACGGTCTATTGTGATGCCTTAGGAATGCTCAATTCCACGCGTGGACAACTTTTACACGTTTCGTGCCATTTTGAACTTAACTTTGTCTATTGGCTTCTTTACCTAACGAAAAGTTGCCCAAAAGCTAAACTAGCAAGTTAAGACTTCTAAGAACAGTAAATAGATTATAGCGGTCTATTGTGATGCCTTAGGAATGCTCAATTCTACGCATGGACAACTTTTTCACGTTTCGTGCCATTTTGAACTTAACTTTGTCTATTGGCTTCTTTACCTAACGTAACGTTGTCCAAAAGCTAAACTAGAAAGTTAAGACTTCTAAGAACACTAAATAGAGTATAATGGTCTATTTTGATGCCTTAGGAATGCCCAATTCTATGCGTGCATAAGTTTTTCACGTTTCGTGCAATTTTGAGCTTAACTTGGTCTATTGGCTTCTTTACCTAACGAAAAGTTGCCCAAAAGCTAAACTAGCAAGTTAAGACTTCTAAGAACACTAAATAGAGTATAACGGTCTATTGTGATGCCTTAGGAATGCTCAATTCTACGCATGGACAAGTTTTTCACGTTTTGTGCCATTTTGAACTTAACTTGGTCTATTGGCTTCTTTACCGAACGTAACGTCGTCCAAAAGCTAAACTAGCAAGTTAAGACTTCTAAGAACACTAAATAGTGTATAACGGTCTATTTTGATTCCTTAGGGATGCTCAATTCTATGCATGGACACGTTTTTGACGTTTCTTGCAATTTTGAACTTAACTTGGTCTATTAGCTTCATTACCTGACGAAACGTTGCCCAAAAGCTAAACTAGCAAGTTAAGACTTCTAAGAACAGTAAAGAGAGTATAACAGTCTATTTTGATCTCTTAGGAATGCTCAATTTTACGCATGGACAAGTTTTTCACGTTTCGTGCAATTTTGAACTTAAGTTGGTTTGTTTGCTTCTTTACCGAACGAAACGTTGTCCAAAAGCTAAACTTGCAAGTTAAGACTTCAAAGAACACTAAATAGAGTATAACGGTCTATTTTGATGCCTTAGGAATGCTCAATTCTATGCGTGCATAAGTTTTTCACGTTTCGTGCAATTTTGAACTTAAGTTGGTCTGTTTGCTTCTTTACCGAACGAAACGTTGTCCAAAAGCTAAACTAGCAAGTTAAGACTTCTAAGAACACTAAATAGAGTATAACAGTCTATTTTGATGCCTTAGGAATGCTCAATTCTATGCGTGCATAACTTTTTCACGTTTCGTGCAATTTTGAACTTAAGTTGGTCAAATAGCTTCTTTACCTCACGAAACGTTGCCCTAAAGCTAAACTAGAAAGTTAAGATTTCTAAGA
This sequence comes from Tripterygium wilfordii, assembly GCF_013401445.1. NCBI lineage: Eukaryota > Viridiplantae > Streptophyta > Magnoliopsida > Celastrales > Celastraceae > Tripterygium > Tripterygium wilfordii. The sequence continues at coordinate 7,879,582 of NC_052243.1, read as the reverse complement.
ACAGTAAATAGAGTATTACGGTCTATTTTGATCTCTTAGTAATGCTCAATTCTATGCATAGACAAGTTTTCACTTTTCGTGCAATTTTGAACTTAACTTGGTCTGTTTGCTTCTTTACCGAACGAATCGTTGTCCAAAAGCTAAACTAGCAAGTTAAGACTTCTAAGAACACTAAATAGAGTATAACGGTCTATTTTGATGCCCTAGGAATGCTCAATTTTACGCATGGACAAGTTTTTCACGTTTCGTGCAATTTTGAACTTAACTTGGTCTGTTTGCTTCTTTACCGAACGAAACGTTGTCCAAAAGGTAACCTAGCAAGTTAGGACTTCTAAGAACACTAAATAGAGTATAACGGTCTATTTTGATGCCTTAGGAATGCTCAATTCTATGTGTGCATAAGTTTTTCACGTTTCGTGCAATTTTAAACTTAACTTGGTCTATTGGCTGCTTTACCTAACGAAACGTTGCCCAAAAGCAAAACTAGCAAGCTAAGACTTCTAAGAACACTAAATAGAGTATAACGCTCTATTTTGATGACTTAGGAACGCTCAAATCTATGCATGGACAAGTTTTTCACGTTTCGTGTGTTTTTGAACTTAACTTGATCTATTGGCTTCTTTACCGAACGAAACGTTGTCCAAAAGCTAACTAGCACGTTAAGACTTCTAAGAACACTAAATAGAGTATAACGGTCTATTTTGATGCCTTGGGAATGCTCAATTCTATGCATGGACAAGTTTTTCACGTTTCGTGCAATTTTGAACTTAACTTGGTCTATTGGCTGCTTTACCTAACGAAACGTTGCCCAAAAGCAAAACTAGCAAGTTAAGACTTCTAAGAACACTAAATAGAGTATAACGCTATATTTTGATGACTTAGGAACGCTCAATTCTATGCATGGACAAGTTTTTCACGCTTCGTGTATTTTTGAACATCACTTGATCTATTGGCTTCTTTACCGAACGAAACGTTGTCCAAAAGCTAAACGAGCAAGTTAAGACTTCTAAGAACACTAAATAGAGTATAACGGTCTATTTTGATGCCTTGGGAATGCTCAATTCTATGCGTGCATAAGTTTTTCACGTCTCGTGCAATTTTGAACTTAACTTGGTCTATTGGATTCTTTACCTAACGCAACGTTGTCCAAATGCTAAACTAGCAAGTCAAGACTTCTAAGAACACTAAATAGAGTATAACGGTCTATTTTGATGCCTTAGGAATGCTCAATTCTATGCGTGCATAAGTTTTTCACGTTTCGTGCAATTTTGAGCTTAACTTGGTCTATTGGCTTCTTTACCTAACGAAAAGTTGCCCAAAAGCTAAACTAGCAAGTTAAGACTTCTAAGAACACTAAATAGAGTATAACGGTCTATTGTGATGCCTTAGGAATGCTCAATTCTACGCATGGACAACTTTTTCACGTTTCGTGCCATTTTGAACTTAACTTGGTCTATTGGCTTCTTTACCTAACGCAACGTTGTCCAAAAGCTAAACTAGAAAGTTAAGACTTCTAAGAACACTAAATAGAGTATAACGGTCTATTTTGATGCCTTAGGAATGCCCAATTCTATGCGTGCATAAGTTTTTCACGTTTCATGCAATTTTGAGCTTAACTTGGTCTATTGGCTGCTTTACCTAACGAAAAGTTACCCAAAATCTAAACTAGCAAGTTAAGACTTCTATGAACACTAAATAGAGTATAACGGTCTATTGTGATGCCTTAGAAATGCTGAATTCTACGCATGGACAAGTTTTTCACGTTTTGTGCCATTTTGAACTTAGCTTGGTCTATTGGCTTCTTTACCCAACGTAACGTTGTCCAAAAGCTAAACTAGCAAGTTAAGACTTCCAAGAACACTAAATAGAGTATAACGGTCTATTTTGATGCCTTAGGAATGCTCAATTCTATGCGTGGATAAGTTTTTCACGTTTCGTGCAATTTTGAACTTAACTTGGTCTACTGGCTTCTTTACCTAACAAAACGTTGCCCAAAAGCTAACTAGCAAGTTAAGACTTCTAAGAACAGTAAAGAGAGTATAACGGTCTATTTTGATCTCTTAGGAATGCTCAATTCTATGCATGGACAAGTTTTTCACGTTTCGTGCAATTTTGAACTTAAGTTGGTCTGTTTGCTTCTTTACCGAACAAAACATTGTCCAAAAGCTAAACTAGCAAGTTAAGACTTCTAAGAACACTAAATAGAGTATAACAGTCTATTTTGATGCCTTAGGAATGCTCAATTCTATGCCTGCATAAGTTTTTCACGTTTTGTGCAATTTTGAACTTAAGTTGGTCTGTTTGCTTTATTACGGAACGAAACGTTGTCCAAAAGCTAAACTAGCAAGTTAAGACTTCTAAAAACACTAAATAGAGTATAACGGTCTATTTTGATGCCTTAGGAATGCTCAATTCTATGCGTGCATAAGTTTTTCACGTTTCGTGTAATTTTGAACTTAACTTGGTCTATTAGCTTCATTACCTGACGAAACGTTGTCCAAAAGCTAAACTAGCAAGTTAAGACTTCTAAGAACAGTAAATAGAGTATAACGGTCTATTATGATCTCTTAGGAATGCTCAATTCTATGCATGGACAAGTTTTTCGCGTTTCGTGCAATTTTGAACTTAAGTTGGTCTATTAGCTTATTTACCTCACAATACGTTGCCCAAAAGCTAAGCTAGAAAGTTAAGATTTCTAAGAACAGTAAATAGAGTATAACGGTCTATTTTGATCTCTTAGTAATGCTCAATTCTATGCATAGACAAGTTTTTCACGTTTCGTGCAATTTTGAACTTAACTTGGTCTGTTTGCTTCTTTACCGAACGAATCGTTGTCCAAAAGCTAAACTAGCAAGTTAAGACTTCTAAGAACACTAAATAGAGTATAACGGTCTATTTCGATGCCCTAGGAATGCTCAATTTTACGCATGGACAAGTTTTTCACGTTTCGTGCAATTTTGAACTTAACTTGGTATGTTTGCTTCTTTACCGAACGAAACGTTGTCCAAAAGGTAACCTAGCAATTTAGGACTTCTAAGAACACTAAATAGAGTATAACGGTCTATTTTGATGCCTTATTGGCTGCTTTACCTAACGAAACGTTGCCCAAAAGCAAAACTAGCAAGTTAAGACTTCTAAGAACACTAAATAGAGTATAACGCTCTATTTTGATGACTTAGGAACGCTCAAATCTATGCATGGACAAGTTTTTCACGTTTCGTGTATTTTTGAACTTAACTTGATCTATTGGCTTCTTTACCGAACGAAACGTTGTCCAAAAGCTAACTAGCACGTTAAGACTTCTAAGAACACTAAATATAGTATAACGGTCTATTTTGATGCCTTGGGAATGCTCAATTCTATGCATGGACAAGTTTTTCACGTTTTGTGCAATTTTGAACTTAACTTGGTCTATTAGCTTCTTTACCTAACGAAATGTTGCCCAAAAGCAAAACTAGCAAGTTAAGACATCTAAGAACACTAAATAGAGTATAACGGTCTATTTTGATGCCTTAGGAATGCTCAATTCTATGCATGGACAAGTTTTTCACGTTTCGTGCAATTTTGAACTTAACTTGGTCTATTAGCTTCTTTACCTAACGAAACGTAGCCCAAAATCAAAACTAGCAAGTTAAGACATCTAAGAACACTAAATAGAGTATAACGGTCTATTTTGATGCCTTAGGAATGCTCAATTCTATGCGTGCATAAGTTTTTCATGTTTCGTGCAATTTTGAGCTTAACTTGGTCTATTGGCTTCTTTACCTAACGAAACGTTGCCCAAAAGCAAAACTAGCAAGTTAGGACTTCTAAGAACACTAAATAGAGTATAACGGCCTATTTTGATGCTTTAGGAATGCTCAATTCTATTCGTGCATAAGTTTTTCACGTTTCGTGCAATTTTGAACTTAACTTGGTCTATTGGCTTCTTTACCTAACAAAGCTTTGCCCAAAAGCTAAACTACCAAGTTAAGACTTCTAAGAACACTAAATAGAGTATAACGGTTTATGTTGATGCCTTAGAAATGCTCAATTCTTTGCATAGACAAGTTTTTCACGTTTCGTGTCATTTTGAACTTAACTTGGTCTATTGGCTTCTTTACCTAACGTAACATTGTCCAAAAGCTAAACTAGCAAGTTAAGACTTCTAAGAACACTAAATAGAGTATAACGTCTATTTTAATGCCTTAGGAATGCTCAATTCTATGCATAGACAAGTTTTTCACGTTTCGTGCAATTTTGTACTTAACTTGGTCTATTAGCTTCTTTACCCAACGAAACGTTGCCCAAAAGCTAAACGAGCAAATTAAGACTTCTAAGAACACTAAATAGAGTATAACGGTCTATTTTGATGCCTTAGGAATGCTCAATTCTATGCGTGGATAAGTTTTTCACGTCTTGCTCAATTTTGAACTTAACTTGGTCTATTGGCTTCTTTACCTAACGTAACGTTGTCCAAAAGCTAAACTAGCAAGTTAAGACATCTGAGAACACTAAATAGAGTATAAGGTCTATTCTGATGCCTTAGGAATGCTCAATTCTATGCACGGACAAGTTTCTCACGTTTCGTGCAATTTTGAAATTAACTTCGTGTATTAGCTTCTTTACCTAACGAAACGTTGCGCAAAAGCAAAACTAGCAAGTTAAGACTTCTAAGAACACTAAATAGAGTATATCGTCTATTTTGATGCCTTAGGAATGCTCAATTCTATGCGTGCATAAGTTTTTCACGTCTCGTGCAATTTTGAACTTAACTTGGTCTATTAGCTTCTTTACCGAACGTAACGTTGCCCAAAAGCTAAACTAGCAAGTTAAGACATCTAAGAACACTAAATAGAGTATAACAGTCCATTTTGATGCCTTACGAATGCCCAATTCTATCCGTGCATAAGTTTTTCATGTTTCGTGCAATTTTGAGCTTAACTTGGTCTATTGGCTTCTTTACCTAACGAAACGTTGCCCAAAAGCTAAACTAGCAAGTTAGTACTTCTAAGAACACTAAATAGAGTATAACGGTCTATTTTGATGCTTTAGGAATGCTCAATTCTATGCGTGCATAAGTTTTTCACGTTTCGTGCAATTTTGAACTTAACTTGGTCTATTGGCTTCTTTACCTAACAAAACTTTGCCCAAAAGCTAAACTACCAAGTTAAGACTTCTAAGAACACTAAATAGAGTATAACGGTCTATGTTGATGCCTTAGAAATGCTCAATTCTATGCATAGACAAGTTTTTCACGTTTCGTGAAATTTTGAACTTAACTTGGTCTATTGGCTTCTTTACCAAGCGAAACGTTGTCCAAAAGATAAACTAGCAAGTTAAGACTTCTCAGAACACTAAATAGAGTATAACTGTCTATTTTGATGCCTTAGGAATGCTCAATTCTACGCATGGACAAGTTTTTCACGTTTCGCCCCATTTTGAACTTAACTTGGTCTATTGGCTTCTTTACCTAACGTAACATTGTCTTAAAGCCAAACTAGCAAGTTAAGACTTCTAAGAACACTAAATAGAGTATAACGTCTATTTTGATGCCTTAGGAATGCTCAATTCTAGGCATGGACAAGTTTTTCACGTTTCGTGCAATTTTGAACTTAACTTCGTCTATTAGCTTCTTTACCTAACGAAACGTTGCGCAAAAGCAAAACTAGCAAGTTAAGACTTCTAAGAACACTAAATAGAGTATAACGTCTATTTTGATGGCTTAGGAATGCTCAATTCTATGCATAGACAAGTTTTTCACGTTTCGTGCAATTTTGAACTTAACTTCGTCTATTAGCTTCTTTACCTAACGAAACGTTGCGCAAAAGCTAAACTAGCAAGTTAAGACTTCTAACAACACTAAATAGAGTATAACGGTCTATTTTGATGCCTTAGGAATGCTCAATTCTATGCGTGGATAAGTTTTTCACTTCTTGCTCAATTTTGAACTTAACTTGGTCTATTGGCTTCTTTACCTAACGTAACGTTGTCCAAAAGCTAAACTAGCAAGTTAAAACTTCTAAGAACACTAAATAGAGTATAACGTCTATTTTGATGCCTTAGGAATGCTCAATTCTAGGCATGGACAAGTTTTTCACGTTTCGTGCAATTTTGAACTTAACTTCGTCTATTAGCTTCTTTACCTAACGAAACGTTGCGCAAAAGCTAAACTAGCAAGTTAAGACTTCTAAGAACACTAAATAGAGTATAACGTCTATTTTGATGGCTTAGGAATGCTCAATTCTATGCATAGACAAGTTTTTCACGTTTCGTGCAATTTTCTATTTAACTTGGTCTATTAGCTTCTTTACCCAACGAAACGTTGCCCAAAAGCTAAACGAGCAAGTTAAGACTTCTAAGAACACTAAATAGAGTATAACGGTCTATTTTGATGCCTTAGGAATGCTCAATTCTATGCGTGGATAAGTTTTTCACGTCTTGCTCAATTTTGAACTTAACTTGGTCTATTGGCTTCTTTACCTAACGTAACGTTGTGCAAAAGCTAAACTAGCAAGTTAGGACTTCTAAGAATACTAAATAGAGTATAACGGTGTATTTTGATGATTTAGGAATGCTCAATTCTATGCGTGCATAAGTTTTTCACGTTTCGTGCAATTTTGAACTTAACTTCGTCTATTAGCTTCTTTACCTAACGAAACGTTGCGCAAAAGCTAAACTAGCAAGTTAAGACTTCTAAGAACACTAAATAGAGTATAACGTCTATTTTGATGGCTTAGGAATGCTCAATTCTATGCATAGACAAGTTTTTCACGTTTCGTGCAATTTTCTATTTAACTTGGTCTATTAGCTTCTTTACCCAACGAAACGTTGCCCAAAAGCTAAACGAGCAAGTTAAGACTTCTAAGAACACTAAATAGAGTATAACGGTCTATTTTGATGCCTTAGGAATGCTCAATTCTATGCGTGGATAAGTTTTTCCCGTCTTGCTCAATTTTGAACTTAACTTGGTCTATTGGCTTCTTTACCTAACGTAACGTTGTCCAAAAGCTAAACTAGCAAGTTAAGACTTCTAAGAACACTAAATAGAGTATAACGTCTATTTTGATGCCTTAGAAATGCTCAATTCTAGGCATGGACAAGTTTTTCACGTTTCGTGCAATTTTGAACTTAACTTCGTCTATTAGCTTCTTTACCTAACGAAACGTTGCGCAAAAGCTAAACTAGCAAGTTAAGACTTCTAAGAACACTAAATAGAGTATAACGTCTATTTTGATGGCTTAGGAATGCTCAATTCTATGCATAGACAAGTTTTTCACGTTTCGTGCAATTTTCTATTTAACTTGGTCTATTAGCTTCTTTACCCAACGAAACGTTGCCCAAAAGCTAAACGAGCAAGTTAAGACTTCTAAGAACACTAAATAGAGTATAACGGTCTATTTTGATGCCTTAGGAATGCTCAATTCTATGCGTGGATAAGTTTTTCACGTCTTGCTCAATTTTGAACTTAACTTGGTCTATTGGCTTCTTTACCTAACGTAACGTTGTGCAAAAGCTAAACTAGCAAGTTAGGACTTCTAAGAATACTAAATAGAGTATAACGGTGTATTTTGATGATTTAGGAATGCTCAATTCTATGCGTGCATAAGTTTTTCACGTTTCGTGCAATTTTGAACTTAACTTGGTCTATTGGCTTCTTTACCTAGCAAAACTTTGCCCAAAAGCTAAACTACCAAATTATGACTTCTAAGAACACTAAATAGAGTATAATGGTCTATGTTGATGCCTTAGAAATGCTCAATTCTATGCATAGACAAGTTTTTCACGTTTCGTGAAATTTTGAACTTAACTTGGTCTATTGGCTTCTTTACCATGCGAAACGTTGTCCAAAAGATAAACTAGCAAGCTAAGACTTCTAAGAACACTAAATAGAGTATAACGATCTATTTTGATGCCTTAGGAATGCTCAATTCTATGCGTGCATAAGTTTTTCATGTTTCGTGCAATTTTGAGCTTAACTTGGTCTATTGGCTTCTTTACCTAACGAAACGTTGCCCAAAAGCTAAACTAGCAAGTTAGGACTTCTAAGAACACTAAATAGAGTATAACGGTCTATTTTGATGCTTTAGGAATGCTCAATTCTATTCGTGCATACGTTTTTCACGTTTCGTGCAATTTTTAACTTAACTTGGTCTATTGGCTTCTTTACCTAACAAAACTTTGCCCAAAACCTAAACTACCAAGTTAAGACTTCTAAGAACACTAAATAGAGTATAACGGTCTATGTTGATGCCTTAGAAATGCTCAATTCTATGCATAGACAAGTTTTTCACGTTTCGTGAAATTTTGAACTTAACTTGGTCTATTGGCTTCTTTACCAAGCGAAACGTTGTCCAAAAGATAAACTAGCAAGTTAGGACTTCTAAGAACACTAAATAGAGTATAACGGTCTATTTTGATGCTTTAGGAATGCTCAATTCTATGCGTGCATAAGTTTTTCACGTTTCGTGCAATTTTTAACTTAACTTGGTCTATTGGCTTCTTTACCTAACGTAACATTGTCCAAAAGCTAAACTAGCAAGTTACGACTTCTAAGAACACTAAATAGAGTATAACGGTCTATTTTGATGCTTTAGGAATGCTCAATTCTATGCGTGCATAAGTTTTTCACGTTTCAAGCAATTTTGAACTTAACTTGGTCCATTGGCTTCTTTACCTAACAAAACGTTGCCCAAAAGCTAAACTACCAAGTTAAGACTTCTAATAACACTAAATAGAGTATAACGGTCCATGTTGATGCCTTAGAAATGCTCAATTCTATGCATAGACAAGTTTTTCACGTTTCGTGAAATTTTGAACTTAACTTGGTCTATTGGCTTCTTTGCCAAGCGAAACGTTGTCCAAAAGCTAAACTAGCAAGTTAAGACCTCTAAGAACACTAAATAGAGTATAACAGTCTATTTTGATGCCTTAGGAATGCTCAATTCTACGCATGGACAAGTTTTCCACGTTTCGTGCCATTTTGAACTTAACTTGGTCTATTGGCTTCTTTACCTAACGTAACGTTGTCCAAAAGCTAAACTAGCAAGTTAAGACTTCTAACAACACTAAATAGAGTATAACGTCTATTTTGATGCCTTAGGAATGCTCAATTCTAGGCATGGACAAGTTTTTCACGTTTCGTGCAATTTTGAACTTAACTTCGTCTATTAGCTTCTTTACCTAACGAAACGTTGCGCAAAAGCTAAACTAGCAAGTTAAGACTTCTAAGAACACTAAATAGAGTATAACGTCTATTTTGATGGCTTAGGAATGCTCAATTCTATGCATAGACAAGTTTTTCACGTTTCGTGCAATTTTCTATTTAACTTGGTCTATTAGCTTCTTTACCCAACGAAACGTTGCCCAAAAGCTAAACGAGCAAGTTAAGACTTCTAAGAACACTAAATAGAGTATAACGGTCTATTTTGATGCCTTAGGAATGCTCAATTCTATGCGTGGATAAGTTTTTCACGTCTTGCTCAATTTTGAACTTAACTTGGTCTATTGGCTTCTTTACCTAACGTAACGTTGTGCAAAAGCTAAACTAGCAAGTTAGGACTTCTAAGAATACTAAATAGAGTATAACGGTGTATTTTGATGATTTAGGAATGCTCAATTCTATGCGTGCATAAGTTTTTCACGTTTCGTGCAATTTTGAACTTAACTTGGTCTATTGGCTTCTTTACCTAGCAAAACTTTGCCCAAAAGCTAAACTACCAAATTATGACTTCTAAGAACACTAAATAGAGTATAATGGTCTATGTTGATGCCTTAGAAATGCTCAATTCTATGCATAGACAAGTTTTTCACGTTTCGTGAAATTTTGAACTTAACTTGGTCTATTGGCTTCTTTACCATGCGAAACGTTGTCCAAAAGATAAACTAGCAAGCTAAGACTTCTAAGAACACTAAATAGAGTATAACGATCTATTTTGATGCCTTAGGAATGCTCAATTCTATGCGTGCATAAGTTTTTCATGTTTCGTGCAATTTTGAGCTTAACTTGGTCTATTGGCTTCTTTACCTAACGAAACGTTGCCCAAAAGCTAAACTAGCAAGTTACGACTTCTAAGAACACTAAATAGAGTATAACGGTCTATTTTGATGCTTTAGGAATGCTCAATTCTATGCGTGCATACGTTTTTCACGTTTCGTGCAATTTTTAACTTAACTTGGTCTATTGGCTTCTTTACCTAACAAAACTTTGCCCAAAACCTAAACTACCAAGTTAAGACTTCTAAGAACACTAAATAGAGTATAACGGTCTATGTTGATGCCTTAGAAATGCTCAATTCTATGCATAGACAAGTTTTTCACGTTTCGTGAAATTTTGAACTTAACTTGGTCTATTGGCTTCTTTACCAAGCGAAACGTTGTCCAAAAGATAAACTAGCAAGTTAGGACTTCTAAGAACACTAAATAGAGTATAACGGTCTATTTTGATGCTTTAGGAATGCTCAATTCTATGCGTGCATAAGTTTTTCACGTTTCGTGCAATTTTTAACTTAACTTGGTCTATTGGCTTCTTTACCTAACAAAACTTTCCCCAAAAGCTAAACTACCAAGTTAAGACTTCTAAGAACACTAAATAGAGTCTAACGGTCTATGTTGATGGCTTAGAAATGCTCAATTCTATGCATAGACAAGTTTTTCACGTTTCGTGAAATTTTGAACTTAACTTGGTCTATTGGCTTCTTTACCAAGCGAAACGTTGTCCAAAAGACAAACTAGCAAGTTAAGACTTCTAAGAACACTAAATAGAGTATAACTGTCTATTTTGATGGCTTAGGAATGCTCAATTCTACACATGGACAAGTTTTTCACGTTTCGCCCCATTTTGAACTTAACTTGGTCTATTGGCTTCTTTACCTAACGTAACATTGTCCTAAAGCCAAACTAGCAAGTTAAGACTTCTAAGAACACTAAATAGAGTATAACGTCTATTTTAATGCCTTAGGAATGCTCAATTCTATGCATAGACAAGTTTTTCACGTTTCGTGAAATTTTGAACTTAACTTGGTCTATTGGCTTCTTTACCAAGCGAAACGTTGTCCAAAAGATAAAATAGCAAGTTAGGACTTCTAAGAACACTAAATAGAGTATAACGGTCTATTTTGATGCTTTAGGAATGCTCAATTCTATGCGTGCATAAGTTTTTCACGTTTCGTGCAATTTTTAACTTAACTTGGTCTATTGGCTTTTTTACCTAACAAAACTTTGCCCAAAAGCTAAACTACCAAGTTAAGACTTCTAAGAACACTAAATAGAGTCTAACGGTCTATGTTGATGCCTTAGAAATGCTCAATTCTATGCATAGACAAGTTTTTCACGTTTCGTGAAATTTTGAACTTAACTTGGTCTATTAGCTTCTTTGCCCAACGAAACGTTGCCCAAAAGCTAAATGAGCAAGTTAAGACTTCTAAGAACACTAAATAGAGTATAACGGTCTATTTTGATGCCTTAGGAATGCTCAATTCTATGCGTGCATAAGTTTTTCACGTCTCGTGCAATTTTGAACTTAACTTGGTCTATTAGCTTCTTTACCTAACGCAACGTTGCCCAAAAGCTAAACTAGCAAGTTAAGACATCTAAGAACACTAAATAGAGTATAACGGTCCATTTTGATGCCTTACGAATGCTCAATTCTATGCGTGCATAAGTTTTTCATGTTTCGTGCAATTTTGAGCTTAACTTGGTCTATTGGCTTCTTTACCTAACGAAACGTTGCCCAAAAGCTAAACTAGCAAGTTAGGACTTCTAGGAACACTAAATAGAGTATAACGGTCTATTTTGATGCTTTAGGAATGCTCAATTCTATGCGTGCATAAGTTTTTCACGTTTCGTGCAATTTTGAACTTAACTTGGTCTATTGGCTTCTTTACCTAACAAAACTTTGCCCAAAAGCTAAACTACCAAGTTAAGACTTCTAAGAACACTAAATAGAGTATAAGGTCTATTCTGATGCCTTAGGAACGCTCAATTCTATGCATGGACAAGTTTCTCACGTTTCGTGCAATGTTGAAATTAACTTCGTGTATTAGCTTCTTTACCTACCGAAACGTTGCGCAAAAGCAAAACTAGCAAGTTAAGACTTCTGAGAACACTAAATAGAGTATAACGTCTATTTTGATGCCTTAGGAATGCTCAATTCTATGCGTGCATAAGTTTTTCACGTCTCGTGCAATTTTGAACTTAACTTGGTCTATTAGCTTCTTTACCGAACGCAACGTTGCCCAAAAGCTAAAGTAGCAAGTTAAGACATCTAAGAACACTAAATAGAGTATAACAGTCCATTTTGATGCCTTACGAATGCCCAATTCTATCCGTGCATAAGTTTTTCATGTTTCGTGCAATTTTGAGCTTAACTTGGTCTATTGGCTTCTTTACCTAACGAAACGTTGCCCAAAAGCTAAACTAGCAAGTTAGTACTTCTAAGAACACTAAATAGAGTATAACGGTCTATTTTGATGCTTTAGGAATGCTCAATTCTATACGTGCATAAGTTTTTCACGTTTCGTGCAATTTTGAACTTAACTTGGTCTATTGGCTTCTTTACCTAACAAAACTTTGCCCAAAAGCTAAACTACCAAGTTAAGACTTCTAAGAACACTAAATAGAGTATAACGGTCTATGTTGATGCCTTAGAAATGCTCAATTCTATGCATAGACAAGTTTTTCACGTTTCGTGAAATTTTGAACTTAACTTGGTCTATTGGCTCCTTTACCAAGCGAAACGTTGTCCAAAAGATAAACTAGCAAGTTAAGACTTCTAAGAACACTAAATAGAGTATAACGGTCTATTTTGATGCCTTAGGAATGCTCAAGTCTACGCATGGACAAGTTTTTCACGTTCCGTGCCATTTTGAACTTATCTTGGTCTATTGGCTTCTTTACCTAACGTAACATTGTCCAAAAGCTAAATAGCAAGTTAAGACTTCTAAGAACACTAAATAGAGTATAACGTCTATTTTAATGCCTTAGGAATGCTCAATTCTATGCATAGACAAGTTTTTCACGTTTCGTGCAATTTTGTACTTAACTTGGTCTATTAGCTTCTTTACCCAATGAAACGTTGCCCAAAAGCTAAACGAGCAAGTTAAGACTTCTAAGAACACTAAATAGAGTATAACGGTCTATTTTGATGCTTTAGGAATGCTCAATTCTATGCGTCGATAAGTTTTTCACGTCTTGCTCGATTTTGAACTTAACTTGGTCTATTGGCTTCTTTACCAAACGTAACGTTGTCCAAAAGCTAAACTAGCAAGTTAAGACTTCTAAGAACACTAAATAGAGTATAACGTCTATTTTGATGCCTTAGGAATGCTCAATTCTATGCATGGACAAGTTTTTCATGTTTCGTGCAATTTTGAACTTAACTTCGTCTATTAGCTTCTTTACCTAACGAAACGTTGCGCAAAAGCTAAACTAGCAAGTTAAGACTTCTAAGAACACTAAATAGAGTATAACGTCTATTTTGATGCCTTAGGAATGCTCAATTCTATGCGTGCATAAGTTTTTCACGTCTCGTGCAATTTTGAACTTAACTTGGTCTATTAGCTTCTTTACCTAACGCAACGTTGCCCAAAAGCTAAACTAGCAAGTTAAGACATCTAAGAACACTAAATAGAGTATAACGGTCCATTTTGATGCCTTACGAATGCTCAATTCTATGCGTGCATAAGTTTTTCATGTTTCGTGCAATTTTGAGCTTAACTTGGTCTATTGGTTTCTTTACCTAACGAAACGTTGCCCAAAAGCTAAACTAGCAAGTTAGGACTTCTAAGAACACTAAATAGAGTATAACGGTCTATTTTGATGCTTTAGGAATGCTCAATTCTATGCGTGCATAAGTTTTTCACGTTTCGTGCAATTTTGAACTTAACTTGGTCTATTGGCTTCTTTACCTAACAAAACTTTGCCCAAAAGCTAAACTACCAAGTTAAGACTTCTAAGAACACTAAATAGAGTATAACGGTCTATGTTGATGCCTTAGAAATGCTCAATTCTATGCATAGACAAGTTTTTCACGTTTCGTGAAATTTTGAACTTAACTTGGTCTATTGGCTTCTTTACCATGCGAAACTTTGTCCAAAAGATAAACTAGCAAGTTAAGACTTCTAAGAACACTAAATAGAGTATAACGGTCTATTTTGATGCCTTAGGAATGCTCAATTCTACGCATGGACAAGTTTTTCACGTTTCGTGCCATTTTGAACTTATCTTGGTCTATTGGCTTCTTTACCTAACGTAACATTGTCCAAAAGCTAAATAGCAAGTTAAGACTTCTAAGAACACTAAATAGAGCATAACGTCTATTTTAATGCCTTAGGAATGCTCAATTCTATGCATAGACAAGTTTTTCACGTTTCGTGCAATTTTGTACTTAACTTGGTCTATTAGCTTCTTTACCCAACGAAACGTTGCCCAAAAGCTAAACGAGCAAGTTAAGACTTCTAAGAACACTAAATAGAGTATAACGGTCTATTTTGATGCTTTAGGAATGCTCAATTCTATGCGTGGATAAGTTTTTCACGTGTTGCTCAATTTTGAACTTAACTTGGTCTATTGGCTTCTTTACCTAACGTAACGTTGTTCAAAAGCTACACTAGCAAGTTAAGACTTCTAAGAACACTAAATAGAGTATAACGTCTATTTTGATGCCTTAGGAATGCTCAATTCTATGCATGGACAAGTTTTTCATGTTTCGTGCAATTTTGAACTTAACTTCGTGTATTAGCTTCTTTACCTAACGAAACGTTGCGCAAAAGCTAAACTAGCAAGTTAAGACTTCTAAGAACACTAAATAGAGTATAACGTCTATTTTGATGCCTTAGGAATGCTCAATTCTATGCGTGCATAAGTTTTTCACGTCTCGTGCAATTTTGAACTTAACTTGGTCTATTAGCTTCTTTACCTAACGCAACGTTGCCCAAATGCTAAACTAGCAAGTTAAGCCATCTAAGAACACTAAATAGAGTATAACGGTCCATTTTGATGCCTTACGAATGCTCAATTCTATGCGTGCATAAGTTTTTCATGTTTCGTACAATTTTGAGCTTAACTTGGTCTATTGGCTTCTTTACCTAACGAAACGTTGCCCAAAAGCTAAACTAGCAAGTTAGGACTTCTAAGAACACTAAATAGAGTATAACGGTCTATTTTGATGCTTTAGGAATGCTCAATTCTATGCGTGCATAAGTTTTTCACGTTTCGTGCAATTTTGAACTTAACTTGGTCTATTGGCTTCTTTACCTAACAAAACTTTGCCCAAAAGCTAAACTACGAAGTTAAGACTTCTAAGAACACTAAATAGAGTATAACGGTCTATGTTGATGCCTTAGAAATGCTCAATTCTATGCATAGACAAGTTTTTCACGTTTCGTGAAATTTTGAACTTAACTTGGTCTATTGGCTTCTTTACGAAGCGAAACGTTGTCCAAAAGATAAACTAGCAAGTTAAGACTTCTAAGAACACTAAATAGAGTATAACGGTCTATTTTGATGCATTAGGAATGCTCAATTCTACGCATGGACAAGTTTTTCACGTTTCGTGCCATTTTGAACTTATCTTGGTCTATTGGCTTCTTTACCAAACGTAACGTTGTCCAAAAGCTAAACTAGCAAGTTAAGACTTCTAAGAACACTAAATAGAGTATAACGTCTATTTTGATGCCTTAGGAATGCTCAATTCTATGCATGGACAAGTTTTTCATGTTTCGTGCAATTTTGAACTTATCTTCGTCTATTAGCTTCTTTACCTAACGAAACGTTGCGCAAAAGCTAAACTAGCAAGTTAAGACTTCTAAGAACACTAAATAGAGTATAACGTCTATTTTGATGCCTTAGGAATGCTCAATTCTATGCGTGCATAAGTTTTTCACGTCTCGTGCAATTTTGAACTTAACTTGGTCTATTAGCTTCTTTACCTAACGCAACGTTGCCCAAAAGCTAAACTGGCAAGTTAAGACATCTAAGAACACTAAATAGAGTATAACGGTCCATTTTGATGCCTTACGAATGCTCAATTCTATGCGTGCATAAGTTTTTCATGTTTCGTGCAATTTTGAGCTTAACTTGGTCTATTGGCTTCTTTACCTAACGAAACGTTGCCCAAAAGCTAAACTAGCAAGTTAGGACTTCTAAGAACACTAAATAGAGTATAACGGTCTATTTTGATGCTTTAGGAATGCTCAATTCTATGCGTGCATAAGTTTTTCACGTTTCGTGCAATTTTGAACTTAACTTGGTCTATTGGCTTCTTTACCTAACAAAACTTTGCCCAAAAGCAAAACTACCAAGTTAAGACTTCAAAGAACACTAAATAGAGTATAACGGTCTATGTTGATGCCTTAGAAATGCTCAATTCTATGCATAGACAAGTTTTTCACGTTTCGTGAAATTTTGAACTTAACTTGGTCTATTGGCTTCTTTACCATGCGAAACGTTGTCCAAAAGATAAACTAGCAAGTTAAGACTTCTAAGAACACTAAATAGAGTATAACGGTCTATTTTGATGCCTTACGAATGCTCAATTCTACGCATGGACAAGTTTTTCACGTTTCGTGCCATTTTGAACTTATCTTGGTCTATTGGCTTCTTTACCTAATGTAACATTGTCCAAAAGCTAAATAGCAAGTTAAGACTTCTAAGAACACTAAATAGAGTATAACGTCTATTTTAGTGCCTTAGGAATGCTCAATTCTATGCATAGACAAGTTTTTCACGTTTCGTGCAATTTTGTACTTAACTTGGTCTATTAGCTTCTTTACCCAACGAAACGTTGCCCAAAAGCTAAACGAGCAAGTTAAGACTTCTAAGAACACTAAATAGAGTATAACGGTCTATTTGGATGCTTTAGGAATGCTCAATTCTATGCGTGGATAAGTTTTTCACGTGTTGCTCAATTTTGAACTTAACTTGGTCTATTGGCTTCTTTACCTAACGTAACGTTGTTCAAAAGCTACACTAGCAACTTAAGACTTCTAAGAACACTAAATAGAGTATAACGTCTATTTTGATGCCTTAGGAATGCTCAATTCTATGCATGGACAAGTTTTTCATGTTTCGTGCCATTTTGAACTTAACTTCGTCTATTCGCTTCTTTACCTAACGAAACGTTGCGCAAAAGCTAAACTAGCAAGTTAAGACTTCTAAGAACACTAAATAGAGTATAATGTCTATTTTGATGCCTTAGGAATGCTCAATTCTATGCGTGCATAAGTTTTTCACGTCTCGTGCAATTTTGAACTTAACTTGGTCTATTAGCTTCTTTACCTAACACAACGTTGCCCAAAAGCTAAACTAGCAAGTTAAGACATCTAAGAACACTAAATAGAGTATAACGGTCCATTTTGATGCCTTACGAATGCTCAATTCTATGCGTGCATAAGTTTTTCATGTTTCGTGCGATTTTGAGCTTAACTTGGTCTATTGGCTTCTTTACCTAATGAAACGTTGCCCAGAAGCTAAACTAGCAAGTTATGACTTCTAAGAACACTAAATAGAGTATAACGGTCTATTTTGATGCTTTAGGAATGCTCAATTCTATGCGTGCATAAGTTTTTCACGTTTCGTACAATTTTGAACTTAACTTGGTCTATTGGCTTCTTTACCTAACAAAACTTTGCCCAAAAGCTAAACTACGAAGTTAAGACTTCTAAGAACACTAAATAGAGTATAACGGCCTATGTTGATGCCTTAGAAATGCTCAATTCTATGCATAGACAAGTTTTTCACGTTTCGTGAAATTTTGAACTTAACTTGGTCTATTGGCTTCTTTACGAAGCGAAACGTTGTCCAAAAGATAAACTAGCAAGTTAAGACTTCTAAGAACACTAAATAGAGTATAACGGTCTATTTTGATGCCTTAGGAATGCTCAATTCTATGCATGGACAAGTTTTTCATGTTTCGTGCAATTTTGAACTTAACTTCGTGTATTAGCTTCTTTACCTAACGAAACGTTGCGCAAAAGCTAAACTAGCAAGTTAAGACTTCTAAGAACACTAAATAGAGTATAACGTCTATTTTGATGCCTTAGGAATGCTCAATTCTATGCGTGCATAAGTTTTTCACGTCTCGTGCAATTTTGAACTTAACTTGGTCTATTAGCTTCTTTACCTAACGCAACGTTGCCCAAAAGCTAAACTAGCAAGTTAAGACTTCTAAGAACACTAAATAGAGTATAACGTCTATTTTGATGCCTTAGGAATGCTCAATTCTATGCGTGCATAAGTTTTTCACGTCTCGTGCAATTTTGAACTTAACTTGGTCTATTAGCTTCTTTACCTAACGCAACGTTGCCCAAAAGCTAAACTAGCAAGTTAAGCCATCTAAGAACACTAAATAGAGTATAACGGTCCATTTTGATGCCTTACGAATGCTCAATTCTATGCGTGCATAAGTTTTTCATGTTTCGTGCAATTTTGAGCTTAACTTGGTCTATTGGCTTCTTTACCTAACGAAACGTTGCCCAAAAGCTAAACTAGCAAGTTAGGACTTCTAAGAACACTAAATAGAGTATAACGGTCTATTTTGATGCTTTAGGAATGCTCAATTCTATGCATAGACAAGTTTTTCACGTTTCGTGAAATTTTGAACTTAACTTGGTCTATTGGCTTCTTTACCATGCGAAACTTTGTCCAAAAGATAAACTAGCAAGTTAAGACTTCTAAGAACACTAAATAGAGTATAACGGTCTATTTTGATGCCTTAGGAATGCTCAATTCTACGCATGGACAAGTTTTTCACGTTTCGTGCAATTTTGAACTTATCTTCGTCTATTAGCTTCTTTACCTAACGAAACGTTGCGCAAAAGCTAAACTAGCAAGTTAAGACTTCTAAGAACACTAAATAGAGTATAACGGTCTATTTTGATGCTTTAGGAATGCTCAATTCTATGCGTGGATAAGTTTTTCACGTGTTGCTCAATTTTGAACTTAACTTGGTCTATTGGCTTCTTTACCTAACGTAACGTTGTTCAAAAGCTACACTAGCAAGTTAAGACTTCTAAGAACACTAAATAGAGTATAACGTCTATTTTGATGCCTTAGGAATGCTCAATTCTATGCATGGACAAGTTTTTCATGTTTCGTGCAATTTTGAACTTAACTTCGTGTATTAGCTTCTTTACCTAACGAAACGTTGCGCAAAAGCTAAACTAGCAAGTTAAGACTTCTAAGAACACTAAATAGAGTATAACGTCTATTTTGATGCCTTAGGAATGCTCAATTCTATGCGTGCATAAGTTTTTCACGTCTCGTGCAATTTTGAACTTAACTTGGTCTATTAGCTTCTTTACCTAACGCAACGTTGCCCAAAAGCTAAACTAGCAAGTTAAGCCATCTAAGAACACTAAATAGAGTATAACGGTCCATTTTGATGCCTTACGAATGCTCAATTCTATGCGTGCATAAGTTTTTCATGTTTCGTGCAATTTTGAGCTTAACTTGGTCTATTGGCTTCTTTACCTAACGAAACGTTGCCCAAAAGCTAAACTAGCAAGTTAGGACTTCTAAGAACACTAAATAGAGTATAACGGTCTATTTTGATGCTTTAGGAATGCTCAATTCTATGCGTGCATAAGTTTTTCACGTTTCGTGCAATTTTGAACTTAACTTGGTCTATTGGCTTCTTTACCTAACAAAACTTTGCCCAAAAGCTAAACTACGAAGTTAAGACTTCTAAGAACACTAAATAGAGTATAACGGTCTATGTTGATGCCTTAGAAATGCTCAATTCTATGCATAGACAAGTTTTTCACGTTTCGTGAAATTTTGAACTTAACTTGGTCTATTGGCTTCTTTACGAAGCGAAACGTTGTCCAAAAGATAAACTAGCAAGTTAAGACTTCTAAGAACACTAAATAGAGTATAACGGTCTATTTTGATGCATTAGGAATGCTCAATTCTACGCATGGACAAGTTTTTCACGTTTCGTGCCATTTTGAACTTATCTTGGTCTATTGGCTTCTTTACCAAACGTAACGTTGTCCAAAAGCTAAACTAGCAAGTTAAGACTTCTAAGAACACTAAATAGAGTATAACGTCTATTTTGATGCCTTAGGAATGCTCAATTCTATGCATGGACAAGTTTTTCATGTTTCGTGCAATTTTGAACTTATCTTCGTCTATTAGCTTCTTTACCTAACGAAACGTTGCGCAAAAGCTAAACTAGCAAGTTAAGACTTCTAAGAACACTAAATAGAGTATAACGTCTATTTTGATGCCTTAGGAATGCTCAATTCTATGCGTGCATAAGTTTTTCACGTCTCGTGCAATTTTGAACTTAACTTGGTCTATTAGCTTCTTTACCTAACGCAACGTTGCCCAAAAGCTAAACTGGCAAGTTAAGACATCTAAGAACACTAAATAGAGTATAACGGTCCATTTTGATGCCTTACGAATGCTCAATTCTATGCGTGCATAAGTTTTTCATGTTTCGTGCAATTTTGAGCTTAACTTGGTCTATTGGCTTCTTTACCTAACGAAACGTTGCCCAAAAGCTAAACTAGCAAGTGAGGACTTCTAAGAACACTAAATAGAGTATAACGGTCTATTTTGATGCTTTAGGAATGCTCAATTCTATGCGTGCATAAGTTTTTCACGTTTCGTGCAATTTTGAACTTAACTTGGTCTATTGGCTTCTTTACCTAACAAAACTTTGCCCAAAAGCTAAACTACCAAGTTAAGACTTCAAAGAACACTAAATAGAGTATAACGGTCTATGTTGATGCCTTAGAAATGCTCAATTCTATGCATAGACAAGTTTTTCACGTTTCGTGAAATTTTGAACTTAACTTGGTCTATTGGCTTCTTTACCATGCGAAACGTTGTCCAAAAGATAAACTAGCAAGTTAAGACTTCTAAGAACACTAAATAGAGTATAACGGTCTATTTTGATGCCTTAGGAATGCTCAATTCTACGCATGGACAAGTTTTTCACGTTTCGTGCCATTTTGAACTTATCTTGGTCTATTGGCTTCTTTACCTAACGTAACATTGTCCAAAAGCTAAATAGCAAGTTAAGACTTCTAAGAACACTAAATAGAGTATAACGTCTATTTTAGTGCCTTAGGAATGCTCAATTCTATGCATAGACAAGTTTTTCACGTTTCGTGCAATTTTGTACTTAACTTGGTCTATTAGCTTCTTTACCCAACGAAACGTTGCCCAAAAGCTAAACGAGCAAGTTAAGACTTCTAAGAACACTAAATAGAGTATAACGGTCTATTTGGATGCTTTAGGAATGCTCAATTCTATGCGTGGATAAGTTTTTCACGTGTTGCTCAATTTTGAACTTAACTTGGTCTATTGGCTTCTTTACCTAACGTAACGTTGTTCAAAAGCTACACTAGCAACTTAAGACTTCTAAGAACACTAAATAGAGTATAACGTCTATTTTGATGCCTTAGGAATGCTCAATTCTATGCATGGACAAGTTTTTCATGTTTCGTGCCATTTTGAACTTAACTTCGTCTATTCGCTTCTTTACCTAACGAAACGTTGCGCAAAAGCTAAACTAGCAAGTTAAGACTTCTAAGAACACTAAATAGAGTATAATGTCTATTTTGATGCCTTAGGAATGCTCAATTCTATGCGTGCATAAGTTTTTCACGTCTCGTGCAATTTTGAACTTAACTTGGTCTATTAGCTTCTTTACCTAACACAACGTTGCCCAAAAGCTAAACTAGCAAGTTAAGACATCTAAGAACACTAAATAGAGTATAACGGTCCATTTTGATGCCTTACGAATGCTCAATTCTATGCGTGCATAAGTTTTTCATGTTTCGTGCAATTTTGAGCTTAACTTGGTCTATTGGCTTCTTTACCTAATGAAACGTTGCCCAAAAGCTAAACTAGCAAGTTATGACTTCTAAGAACACTAAATAGAGTATAACGGTCTATTTTGATGCTTTAGGAATGCTCAATTCTATGCGTGCATAAGTTTTTCACGTTTCGTACAATTTTGAACTTAACTTGGTCTATTGGCTTCTTTACCTAACAAAACTTTGCCCAAAAGCTAAACTACGAAGTTAAGACTTCTAAGAACACTAAATAGAGTATAACGGCCTATGTTGATGCCTTAGAAATGCTCAATTCTATGCATAGACAAGTTTTTCACGTTTCGTGAAATTTTGAACTTAACTTGGTCTATTGGCTTCTTTACGAAGCGAAACGTTGTCCAAAAGATAAACTAGCAAGTTAAGACTTCTAAGAACACTAAATAGAGTATAACGGTCTATTTTGATGCCTTAGGAATGCTCAATTCTACGCATGGACAAGTTTTTCACGTTTCGTGCCATTCTGAACTTATCTTGGTCTATTGGCTTCTTTACCTAACGTAACATTGTCCAAAAGCTAAATAGCAAGTTAAGACTTCTAAGAACACTAAATAGAGTATAACGTCTATTTTAATGCCTTAGGAATGCTCAATTCTATGCATAGACAAGTTTTTCACGTTTCGTGCAATTTTGTACTTAACTTGGTCTATTAGCTTCTTTACCCAACGAAACGTTGCCCAAAAGCTAAACGAGCAAGTTAAGACTTCTAAGAACACTAAATAGAGTATAACGGTCTATTTTGGTGCTTTAGGAATGCTCAATTCTATGTGTGGATAAGTTTTTCACGTCTTGCTCAATTTTGAACTTAACTTGGTCTATTGGCTTCTTTACCTAACGTAACGTTGTCCAAAAGCTAAACTAGCAAGTTAAGACTTCTAAGAACACTAAATAGAGTATAACGTCTATTTTGATGCCTTAGGAATGCTCAATTCTATGCATGCATAAGTTTTTCACGTCTCGTGCAATTTTGAACATAACTTGGTCTATTAGCTTCTTTACCTAACGCAACGTTTCCCAAAAGCTAAACTAGCAAGTTAAGACATCTAAGAACACTAAATAGAGTATAACGGTCTATTTTGATGCCTTACGAATGCTCAATTCTATGCGTGGATAAGTTTTTCATGTTTCGTGCAATTTTGAACTTAACTTGGTCTATTGGCTTCTTTACCTAACGTAACGTTGTCCAAAAGCTAACCTAGCAAGTTAAGACTTCTAAGAACACTAAATAGAGTATAACGTCTATTTTGATGCCTTAGGAATGCTCAATTCTATGCATGGACAAGTTTTTCACGTTTCGTGCAATTTTGAACTTAACTTCGTCTATTAGCTTCTTTACCTAACGAAACGTTGCGCAAAAGCTAAACTAGCAAGTTAAGACTTCTAAGAACACTAAATAGAGTATAACGTCTATTTTGATGCTTTTGGAATGCTCAATTCTATGCGTGCATAAGTTTTTCACGTCTCGTGCAATTTTGAACTTAACTTGGACTATTAGCTTCTTTACCTAACGCAACGTTGCCCAAAAGCTAAACTAGCAAGTTAAGACATCTAAGAACACTAAATAGAGTATAATGGTCCATTTTGATGCCTTACGAATGCTCAATTCTATGCGTGCATAAGTTTTTCATGTTTCGTGCAATTTTGAGCTTAACTTGGTCTATTGGCTTCTTTACCTAACGAAACGTTGCCCAAAAGCTAAACTAGCAAGTTAGGACTTCTAAGAACACTAAATAGAGTATAACGGTCTATTTTGATGCTTTAGGAATGCTCAATTCTATGCGTGCATAAGTTTTTCATGTTTCGTGCAATTTTGAACTTAAATTGGTCTATTGGCTTCTTTACCTAACAAAACTTTGCCCAAAAGCTAAACTACCAAGTTAAGACTTCTAAGAACACTAAATAGAGTATAACGGTCTATGTTGATGCCTTAGAAATGCTCAATTCTATGCATAGACAAGTTTTTCACGTTTCGTGAAATTTTGAACTTAACTTGGTCTATTGGCTTCTTTACCAAGCGAAACGTTGTCCAAAAGATAAACTAGCAAGTTAAGACTTCTAAGAACACTAAATAGAGTATAACGGTCTATTTTGATGCCTTAGGAATGCTCAATTCTACGCATGGACAAGTTTTTCACGTTTCGTGCCATTTTGAACTTAACTTGGTCTATTGGCTTCTTTACCTAACGTAACATTGTCCAAAAGCTAAACTAGCAAGTTGAGACTTCTAAGAACACTAAATAGAGTATAAAGTCTATTTTAATGCCTTAGGAATGCTCAATTCTATGCATGGACAAGTTTTTCACGTTTCGTGCAATTTTGTACTTAACTTGGTCTATTAGCTTCTTTACCCAACGAAACGTTGCCCAAAAGCTAAACGAGCAAGTTAAGACTTCTAAGAAGACTAAGTAGAGTATAACGTCTATTTTGATGCCTTAGGAATGCTCAATTCTATGCATGCATAAGTTTTTCACGTCTCGTGCAATTTTGAACATAACTTGGTCTATTAGCTTCTTTACCTAACGCAACGTTTCCCAAAAGCTAAACTAGCAAGTTAAGACTTCTAAGAACACTAAATAGAGTATAACGTCTATTTTGATGCCTTAGGAATGCTCAATTCTATGCGTGGGTAAGTTTTTCATGTTTCGTGCAATTTTGAACTTAACTTGGTCTATTGGCTTCTTTACCTAACGTAACGTTGTCCAAAAGCTAACCTAGCAAGTTAAGACTTCTAAGAACACTAAATAGAGTATAACGTCTATTTTGATGCCTTAGGAATGCTCAATTCTATGCATGGACAAGTTTTTCACGTTTCGTGCAATTTTGAACTTAACTTCGTCTATTAGCTTCTTTACCTAACGAAACGTTGCGCAAAAGCTAAACTAGCAAGTTAAGACTTCTAAGAACACTAAATAGAGTATAACGTCTATTTTGATGCTTTTGGAATGCTCAATTCTATGCGTGCATAAGTTTTTCACGTCTCGTGCAATTTTGAACTTAACTTGGACTATTAGCTTCTTTACCTAACGCAACGTTGCCCAAAAGCTAAACTAGCAAGTTAAGACATCTAAGAACACTAAATAGAGTATAATGGTCCATTTTGATGCCTTACGAATGCTCAATTCTATGCGTGCATAAGTTTTTCATGTTTCGTGCAATTTTGAGCTTAACTTGGTCTATTGGCTTCTTTACCTAACGAAACGTTGCCCAAAAGCTAAACTAGCAAGTTAGGACTTCTAAGAACACTAAATAGAGTATAACGGTCTATTTTGATGCTTTAGGAATGCTCAATTCTATGCGTGCATAAGTTTTTCATGTTTCGTGCAATTTTGAACTTAACTTGGTCTATTGGCTTCTTTACCTAACAAAACTTTGCCCAAAAGCTAAACTACCAAGTTAAGACTTCTAAGAACACTAAATAGAGTATAACGGTCTATGTTGATGCCTTAGAAATGCTCAATTCTATGCATAGACAAGTTTTTCACGTTTCGTGAAATTTTGAACTTAACTTGGTCTATTGGCTTCTTTACCAAGCGAAACGTTGTCCAAAAGATAAACTAGCAAGTTAAGACTTCTAAGAACACTAAATAGAGTATAACGGTCTATTTTGATGCCTTAGGAATGCTCAATTCTACGCATGGACAAGTTTTTCACGTTTCGTGCCATTTTGAACTTAACTTGGTCTATTGGCTTCTTTACCTAACGTAACATTGTCCAAAAGCTAAACTAGCAAGTTGAGACTTCTAAGAACACTAAATAGAGTATAAAGTCTATTTTAATGCCTTAGGAATGCTCAATTCTATGCATGGACAAGTTTTTCACGTTTCGTGCAATTTTGTACTTAACTTGGTCTATTAGCTTCTTTACCCAACGAAACGTTGCCCAAAAGCTAAACGAGCAAGTTAAGACTTCTAAGAAGACTAAGTAGAGTATAACGGTCTATGTGACGGATCGAGTTTAACACAAGAGGGGGGGTGAATTGTGTCCCCAAATTCCAATTGGAATCCCTTTTTCAATTTAAACAAATTAATGGCAATTAACAAGTAGCACACAAATTTGGACTCTAATGATTTTCCTAATCAATATTCAATCCAATGCAAGATGTGATACAATATAGTGAATGACCAAATATCAAATAATCAAGAATTGCACAAAACAGATTTTCAAGCAACACACTGCACACAGATTTTTCAACTCAGATTTTACCTATCAAATGATGTCAAAATGCAACGAAATTTTATATGCAATGTCACAACACCTTAATAAACACTATATCAAAATTTCAGATCAAAATTCAAAGTTTAAGGCAGTCTGCTAATCTCGGACAGATTAGGGTTTTGAAAATCCTGCAGTTTGAAACAAGTAGTAAATATAAACAAGTAAACAAAGAAATCAACACAGCGATTTATAGTAGTTCGGAGAACCTTCTCCTACGTCTACTACCTAGATTCACCAACCTAGGATTTTCCCAACTCCACTAAGGTGTGGTTTTAAGAGACCCACAAAACTCCTTACACCAAGGGTTTCTAAGAACTCCCTCAAACTTCAATGTTTACAATTTCCCCTAACAAAGGGAATTTCTCAATGGGATTTTCAGCCAAGGTTCTCACAGGTTACCTTAAAGGTATTTGGTATGGAACTCTCAAGATTACAGCAACACTCTCAAAGATAGGATTTTAAGAACAAGAGAGGTTTAGATTGTAAGTAAACAAAGCCTAAAGGATATAGGAACTTCCCTTTTGCAAAAGCAAGAGTAGTGAGAAGTCCTTGATTGTAGAGGCTTGTATTGGAGAAGATTGTTGTAGCAAATAGCAAGAAAGCTTGATGATTGATGAACTTGATAGCAAGAGGTTTCTCTCAAGGATAATTTTTCAATTTGCTTCTCCAAGTTGTAGGAAAGGGAAGATCCTCTTTTAAAGGCAATTCTCTCCTATGCTTGCAGCCATTGGATCAAACTTCAAGAGTTGATCTCTACCATCCATTGCAGCTCCTAATCTTGGTCATTGATGATTTGAGCAAACAAATCTCCACCATAGAGCATATAGACGTTGCACATGCTCCCTTTTTTAAGTCAAAAATTGCAAGCAAGAAAGTTGTCTTATGCACAACCATTTGATCAATGTATGTCTTCAAATCTTGACCATTCAAACTCTCTTTAATTCTCAGCCATGGATGTAGATTGTACTATGCCATCTTGTCCCTTCATTTTGAATCAAAGACTTCAAAAGTGATCCCTTAGTCAAGGATCTTGTTTGATTGCACCAACATAACTTTCTTGGTAGCACATGTCTTGAGTGAAAATGTCAAGGATCTTGTTTGATTTCACCAACCTAACTTTCTTGGTAGCACATGTCTTGAGTGAAAATGTCAAACAAGAATATATCACTAATGATAGAGAGGACAAGGTTTGTCCCACATGTTTGAAAAGAGTTGTATCTCCATGAAGACCACAACCAATAGCCTCAATGTTTGATTCATTCAACTTGATTAAGTGCCTTAGTGGAAAGTTGGCAAATATAGTATTTTTCATAGTTTCCTAGAGCTCCAAGCTCATTCTTAGAAACTGGACTTCGACCACTCTTGAACATACTGAATTCTGAGCCATATAGAGCGCATAGGTTAATTACATTAGAAAAACAACCCAGAAAATTCATATTACTGGATGATAAATAATTTTATATGTATTAGAATGTCAATGTAAAATTTCATAACAATCGGAAATTGTTTGATCACTCAACCAAGCAATTAGATCACTAATAGTGAAACCGATAAATTCTAAGTGTAAATTCAAAGTCATTTTGCAAACTCAGTGTAAATGGCCTTTTCTCTTGAACTTTTCTAAATCAAATATGTTCATAGTGATGAAACTAAGATGCACACGAAATTTCATTTAAATCGGAGTTCATTTGGTTCACCACGTTCACAAAGAACACATATGCACAAAATTAGGTAAAACCTAGTTTTGGCGGCATTTAAGCATATGACCAAATATATATGTGATGCACTTAATTTCTCATGATTATAGTCCTAGAACATATATTAAGCCTTCATGTGCATGCGGTTCAAGTTTCAAGTCATTTCGACCTAAGTTGGTCAAGATATGATAATTGGAAAATTAATGCTCTAACTTAGTTCATGTATGTTTGTTTTCAAAACTTAATTTCCAGCACTATCTCAAGAATATATAGTCATTTAAATTCAATTCATATAAATCAAATATTGCTTTAATGTTTCATTATCATTTATAAATGATTTAATATCATCAAAATTAGACATATAGTACCATAGGTCCAACAATCTGTTGATGCCTTAGAAATGCTCAATTCTATGCATAGACAAGTTTTTCACGTTTCGTGAAATTTTGAACTGAACTTGGTCTATTGGCTTCTTTACCAAGCGAAACGTTGTACAAAAGATAAATTAGCAAGTTAAGACTTCTAAGAACAATAAATAGAGTATAACGGTCTATTTTGATGCCTTAGGAATGCTCAATTCTATGCGTGGATAAGTTTTTCACGTCTTGCTCAATTTTGAACTTAACTTGGTCTATTGGCTTCTTTACCTAACGTAACATTGTCCAAAAGCCAAACTAGCAAGTTAAGACTTCTAAGAACACTAAATAGAGTATAACATCTATTTTAATGCCTTAGGAATGCTCAATTCTATGCATAGACAAGTTTTTCACGTTTCGTGCAATTTTGTACTTAACTTGGTCTATTAACTTCTTTACCCAACGAAACGTTGTCCAAAAGCTAAACAAGCAAGTTAAGACTTCTAAGAACACTAAATAGAGTATAACGGTCTATTTTGATGCCTTAGGAATGCTCAATTCTATGCGTGGATAAGTTTTTCACGTCTTGCTCAATTTTGAACTTAACTTGGTCTATTGGCTTCTTTACCTAACGTAACGTTGTCCAAAAGCTAAACTAGCAAGTTAAGACTTCTAAGAACACTAAATAGAGTATAACGTCTATTTTGATGCCTTAGGAATGCTCAATTCTAGACATGGATAAGTTTTTCACGTTTCGTGCAATTTTGAACTTAACTTTGTCTATTAGCTTTTTTACCTAACGAAACGTTGCGCAAAAGCTAAACTAGAAAGTTAAGACTTCTAAGAACACTAAATAGAGTATAACGTCTATTTTGATGGCTTAGGAATGCTCAATTCTATGCATAGACAAGTGTTTCACGTTTCGTGCAATTTTCAACTTAACTTGGTCTATTAGCTTCTTTACCCAACGAAACGTTGCCCAAAAGCTAAACGAGCAAGTTAACACTTCTAAGAACACTAAATAGAGTATAACGGTCTATTTTGATGCCTTAGGAATGCTCAATTCTATGCGTGGATAAGTTTTTCACGTCTTGCTCAATTTTGAACTTAACTTGGTATATTGGCTTCTTTACCTAACGTAACGTTGTCCAAAAGCTAAACTAGCAAGTTAAGACTTCAAAGAACACTAAATAGAGTATAACGGTCTATTTTGATGCCTTAGGAATGCTCAATTCTATGCGTGCATAAGTTTTTCACGTTTCGTGTAATTTTGAGCTTAACTTGGTCTATTGGCTTCTTTACCTAACGAAACGTTGCCCAAAAGCTAAACTAGCAAGTTAGGACTTCTAAGAACACTAAATAGAGTATAACGGTCTATTTTGATGCTTTAGGAATGCTCAATTCTATGCGTGCATAAGTTTTTCACGTTTCGTGCAATTTTGAACTTAACTTGGTCTATTGGCTTCTTTACCTAACAAAACTTTGCCCAAAAGCTAAACTACCTAGTTAAGACTTCAAGAACACTAAATAGAGTATAACGGTCTATGTTGACGCCTTAGAAATGCTCAATTCTATGCATAGACAAGTTTTTCACGTTCGTGAAATTTTGAACTTAACTTGGTCTATTGGCTTCTTTACCAAGCGAAATGTTGTCCAAAAGATAAACTAGCAAGTTAAGACTTCTAAGAACACTAAATAGAGTATAACGGTCTATTTTTATGCCTTAGGAATGCTCAATTCTACGCATGGACAAGTTTTTCACGTTTCGTGCCATTTTGAACTTAACTTGGTCTATTGGCTTCTTTACCTAACGTAACATTGTCCAAAAGCTAAACTAGCAAGTTAAGACTTCTAAGAACACTAAATAGAGTATAACGTCTATTTTAATGCCTTAGGATTGCTCAATTCTATGCATAGACAAGTTTTTCACGTTTCGTGTAATTTTGTACTTAACTTGGTCTATTAGCTAATTTACCCAACGAAACGCTGCCCAAAAGCTAAACGAGCAAGTTAAGACTTCTAAGAACACTAAATAGAGTATAACGGTCTATTTTGATGCCTTAGGAATGCTCAATTCTATGCGTGGATAAGTTTTTCACGTCTTGCTCAATTTTGAACTTAACTTGGTCTATTGGCTTCTTTACCTAACGTAACGTTGTCCAAAAGCTAAACTAGCAAGTTAAGACTTCTAAGAACACTAAATAGAGTATAACGTCTATTTTGATGCCTTAGGAATGCTCAATTCTATGCATGGACAAGTTTTTCACGTTTCGTGCAATTTTGAACTTAACTTCGTCTATTAGCTTCTTTACCTAACGAAACGTTGCGCAAAAGCTAAACTAGCAAGTTAAGACTTCTAAGAACACTAAATAGAGTATAACGTCTATTTTGATGCCTTAGGAATGCTCAATTCTATGCGTGCATAAGTTTTTCACGTCTCGTGCAATTTTGAACTTAATTTGGTCTATTAGCTTCTTTACCTAACGCAACGTTGCCCAAAAGCTAAACTAGCAAGTTAAGACATCTAAGAACACTAAATAGAGTATAACGGTCCATTTTGATGCCTTACGAATGCTCAATTCTATGCGTGCATAAGTTTTTCATGTGTCGTGCAATTTTGAGCTTAACTTGGTCTATTGGCTTCTTTACCTAACGAAACGTTGCCCAAAAGCTAAACTAGCAAGTTAGGACTTCTAAGAACACTAAATAGAGTATAACGGTCTATTTTGATGCTTTAGGAATGCTCAATTCTTTGCGTGCATAAGTTTTTCACGTTTCGTGCAATTTTGAACTTAACTTGGTCTATTGGCTTCTTTACCTAACAAAACTTTGCCCAAAAGCTAAACTACCAAGTTAAGACTTCTAAGAACACTAAATAGAGTATAACGGTCTATGTTGATGCATTAGAAATGCTCAATTCTACGCATAGACAAGTTTTTCACGTTTCGTGAAATTTTGAACTGAACTTGGTCTATTGGCTTCTTTACCAAGCGAAACGTTGTACAAAAGATAAACTAGCAAGTTAAGTCTTCTAAGAACAATAAATAGAGTATAACGGTCTATTTTGATTCCTTAGGAATGCTCAATTCTACGCATGGACAAGTTTTTCACGTTTCGTCCCATTTTGAACTTAACTTGGTCTATTGGCTTCTTTACCTAACGTAACATTGTCCAAAAGCCAAACTAGCAAGTTAAGACTTCTAAGAACACTAAATAGAGTATAACGTCTATTTTAATGCCTTAGGAATGCTCAATTCTATGCATAGACAAGTTTTTCACGTTTCGTGCAATTTTGTACTTAACTTGGTCTATTAGCTTCTTTACCCAACGAAACGTTGTCCAAAAGCTAAACGAGCAAGTTAAGACTTCTAAGAACACTAAATAGAGTATAACGGTCTATTTTGATGCCTTAGGAATGCTCAATTCTATGCGTGGATAAGTTTTTCACGTCTTGCTCAATTTTGAACTTAACTTGGTGTATTGGCTTGTTTACCTAACGTAACGTTGTCCAAAAGCTAAACTAGCAAGTTAAGACTTCTAAGAACACTAAATAGAGTATAACGTCTATTTTGATGCCTTAGGAATGCTCAATTCTAGGCATGGACAAGTTTTTCACGTTTCGTGAAATTTTGAACTTAACTTCATCTATTAGCTTCTTTACCTAACGAAACGTTGCGCAAATACTAAACTAGCAAGTTAAGACTTCTAAGAACACTAAATAGAGTATAACATCTATTTTGATGGCTTAGGAATGCTCAATTCTAGGCATAGACAAGTTTTTCACGTTTCGTGCAATTTTGAACTTAACTTGGTCTATTAGCTTCTTTACCCAACGAAACGTTGCCCAAAAGGTAAACTAGCAAGTTAAGACTTCTAAGAACACTAAACAGAGTATAACGGTTTATTTTGATGCCTTAGGAATGCTCAATTCTATGCATAGAAAAGTTTTTCACGTTTCATGCAATTTTGAACTTAACTTCGTCTATTAGCTTCTTTACCTAACGAAACGTTGTCCAAAAGCTAAACTAGCAAGTTAAGACTTCTAAGAACACTAAATAGAGTATAACGGTCTATTTTGATGCCTTAGGAATGCTCAATTCTATGCGTGGATAAGTTTTTCACGTCTTGCTCAATTTTGAACTTAACTTCGTCTATTGCCTTCTTTACCTAACGTAACGTTGTCCAAAAGCTAAACTAGCAAGTTAAGACTTCTAAGAACACTAAATAGAGTATAACGGTCTATTTTGAGGCCTTAGGAATGCTCAATTCTATGCGTGCATAAGTTTTTCACGTTTCGTGCAATTTTGAGCTTAACTCGGTCTATTGGCTTCTTTACCTAACGAAACGTTGCCCAAAAGCTAAACTAGCAAGTTAGGACTTCTAAGAACACTAAATAGAGTATAACAGTCTATTTTGATGCTTTAGGAATGCTCAATTCTATGCGTGCATAAGTTTTTCACGTTTCGTGCAATTTTGAACTTAACTTGGTCTATTGGCTTCTTTACCTAACAAAACTTTTCCCAAAAGCTAAACTACCAAGTTATGACTTCTAAGAACACTAAATAGAGTATAATGGTCTATGTATATGCCTTAGAAATGCTCACTTCTATGCATAGACAAGTTTTTCACGTTTCGTGAAATTTTGAACTTAACTTGGTCTATTGGCTTCTTTACCAAGCGAAACGTTGCGCAAAAGCTAAACTAGCAAGTTAAGACTTCTAAGAACACTAAATAGAGTATAACGTCTATTTTTATGCCTTAGGAATGCTCAATTCTATGCATAGACAAGTTTTTCACGTTTCGTGCAATTTTGTACTTAACTTGGTCTATTAGCATCTTTACCCAACGAAACGTTGCCCAAAAGCTAAACGAGCAAGTTAAGACTTCTAAGAACACTAAATAGAGTATAACGGTCTATTTTGATGCCTTAGGAATGCTCAATTCTATGCGTGGATAAGTTTTTCACGTCTTGCTCAATTTTGAACTTAACTTGGTGTATTGGCTTGTTTACCTAACGTAACGTTGTCCAAAAGCTAAACTAGCAAGTTAAGACTTCTAAGAACACTAAATAGAGTATAACGTCTATTTTGATGCCTTAGGAATGCTCAATTCTAGGCATGGACAAGTTTTTCACGTTTCGTGAAATTTTGAACTTAACTTCATCTATTAGCTTCTTTACCTAACGAAACGTTGCGCAAATACTAAACTAGCAAGTTAAGACTTCTAAGAACACTAAATAGAGTATAACATCTATTTTGATGGCTTAGGAATGCTCAATTCTAGGCATAGACAAGTTTTTCACGTTTCGTGCAATTTTGAACTTAACTTGGTCTATTAGCTTCTTTACCCAACGAAACGTTGCCCAAAAGGTAAACTAGCAAGTTAAGACTTCTAAGAACACTAAACAGAGTATAACGGTTTATTTTGATGCCTTAGGAATGCTCAATTCTATGCATAGAAAAGTTTTTCACGTTTCATGCAATTTTGAACTTAACTTCGTCTATTAGCTTCTTTACCTAACGAAACGTTGTCCAAAAGCTAAACTAGCAAGTTAAGACTTCTAAGAACACTAAATAGAGTATAACGGTCTATTTTGATGCCTTAGGAATGCTCAATTCTATGCGTGGATAAGTTTTTCACGTCTTGCTCAATTTTGAACTTAACTTCGTCTATTGCCTTCTTTACCTAACGTAACGTTGTCCAAAAGCTAAACTAGCAAGTTAAGACTTCTAAGAACACTAAATAGAGTATAACGGTCTATTTTGAGGCCTTAGGAATGCTCAATTCTATGCGTGCATAAGTTTTTCACGTTTCGTGCAATTTTGAGCTTAACTCGGTCTATTGGCTTCTTTACCTAACGAAACGTTGCCCAAAAGCTAAACTAGCAAGTTAGGACTTCTAAGAACACTAAATAGAGTATAACAGTCTATTTTGATGCTTTAGGAATGCTCAATTCTATGCGTGCATAAGTTTTTCACGTTTCGTGCAATTTTGAACTTAACTTGGTCTATTGGCTTCTTTACCTAACAAAACTTTTCCCAAAAGCTAAACTACCAAGTTATGACTTCTAAGAACACTAAATAGAGTATAATGGTCTATGTATATGCCTTAGAAATGCTCACTTCTATGCATAGACAAGTTTTTCACGTTTCGTGAAATTTTGAACTTAACTTGGTCTATTGGCTTCTTTACCAAGCGAAACGTTGCGCAAAAGCTAAACTAGCAAGTTAAGACTTCTAAGAACACTAAATAGAGTATAACGTCTATTTTTATGCCTTAGGAATGCTCAATTCTATGCATAGACAAGTTTTTCACGTTTCGTGCAATTTTGTACTTAACTTGGTCTATTAGCATCTTTACCCAACGAAACGTTGCCCAAAAGCTAAACGAGCAAGTTAAGACTTCTAATAACACTAAATAGAGTATAACGGTCTATTTTGATGCCTTAGGAATGCTCAATTCAATGTGTGGATAAGTTTTTCACGTCTTGCTCAATTTTGAACTTAACTTGGTCTATTGGCTTCTTTACCTAACGTAACGTTGTCCAAAAGCTAAACTAGCAAGTTAAGACTTCTAAGAACACTAAATAGAGTATAACGTCTATTTTGATGCCTTAGGAATGCTCAATTCTATGCATGGACATGTTTTCCACGTTTCGTGCAATTTTGAACTTAACTTCGTCTATTAGCTTCTTTACGTAACGAAACGTTGCGCAAAAGCTAAACTAGCAAGTTAAGACTTCTAAGAACACTATATAGAGTATAACGTCTATTTTGATGTCTTAGGAATGCTCAATTCTATGCATAGACAAGTTTTTCACGTTTCGTGCAATTTTGTACTTAACTTGGTCTATTAGCATCTTTACCCAACGAAACGTTGCACAAAAGCTAAATGAGCAAGTTAAGACTTCTAAGAACACTAAACAGAGTATAACGGTTTATTTTGATGCCTTAGGAATGCTCAATTCTACGCATGGATAAGTTTTTCACGTCTCGTGCAATTTTGAACTTAACTTCGTCTATTAGCTTCTTTACCTAACGAAACGTTGCGCAAAAGCTAAACTAGCAAGTTAAGATTTCTAAGAACACTAAATAGAGTATAACATCTATTTTGATGGCTTAGGAATGCTCAATTCTATGCATAGACAAGTTTTTCAGGTTTCGTGCAATTTTGAACTTAACTTGGTCTATTAGCTTCTTTACCCAACGAAACGTTGCCCAAAAGCTAAACGAGCAAGTTAAGACTTCTAAGAACACTAAATAGAGTATAACGGTCTATTTTGATGCCTTAGGAATGCTCAATTCTATGCGTGCATAAGTTTTTCACGTCTTGCTCAATTTTGAACTTAACTTGGTCTATTGCCTTCTTTACCGAACGTAACGTTGTCCAAAAGCTAAACTAGCAAGTTAAGACTTCTAAGAACACTAAATAGAGTATAACGATCTATTTTGATGCCTTAGGAATGCTCAATTCTATGCGTGGATAAGTTTTTCACGTCTTGCTCAATTTTGAACTTAACTTGGTCTATTGCCTTCTTTACCTAACGTAACGTTTTCCAAAAGCTAAACTAGCAAGTTAAGACTTCTAAGAACACTAAATAGAGTATAACGGTCTATTTTGATGCCTTAGGAATGCTCAATTCTATGCGTGCATAAGTTTTTCACGTTTCGTGCAATTTTGAGCTTAACTTGGTCTATTGGCTTCTTTACCTAACGTAACGTTGTCCAAAAGCTAAACTAGCAAGTTAAGACTTGTAAGAACACTAAATAGAGTATAACGTCTATTTTGATGCCTTAGGAATGCTCAATTCTATGCATGGACATGTTTTACACGTTTCGTGCAATTTTGAACTTAACTTCGTCTATTAGCTTCTTTACGAAACGAAACGTTGCGCAAAAGCTAAACTAGCAAGTTAAGACTTCTAAGAACACTATATAGAGTATAACGTCTATTTTGATGCCTTAGGAATGCTCAATTCTATGCATAGACAAGTTTTTCACGTTTCGTGCAATTTTGTACTTAACTTGGTCTATTAGCATCTTTACCCAACGAAACGTTGCCCAAAAGCTAAACGAGCAAGTTAAGACTTCTAAGAACACTAAACAAAGTATAACGGTTTATTTTGATCCCTTAGCAATGCTCAATTCTAAGCGTGAATAAGTTTTTCACGTCTTGCTCAATTTTGAACTTAACTTGGTCTATTGGCTTCTTTACCTAACGTAACGTTGTCCAAAAGCTAAACTAGCAAGTTAAGACTTCTAAGAACACTAAATAGAGTATAACGGTCTATTTTGATGCCTTAGGAATGCTCAATTCTACGCATGGACAAGTTTTTCACGTTTCGTGCAATATTGAACTTTACTTCGTTTATTAGCTTCTTTACCTAACGAAACGTTGCGCAAAAGCTAAACTAGCAAGTTAAGACTTTTAAGAACACTAAATAGAGTATAACGTCTATTTTGATGCCTTAGGAATGCTCAATTCTATGCGTGGATAAGTTTTTCACGTCTCGTGCAATTTTGAACTTAACTTGGTCTATTGGCTTCTTTACCAAATGCAGCGTTGTCCAAAATCTAAACTAGAAATTTAAGACTTCTAAGAACACTAAATAGAGTATAACGGTCTATTTTGATGCCTTAGGAATGCTCAATTCTATGCGTGCATAAGTTTTTCACGTTTCGTGCAATTTTAACCTTAACTTGGTCTATTAGCTTCTTTACCTAACGAAACGTTGCGCAAAAGCTAAACTAGCAAGTTAAGACTTCTAAGAACACTAAATAGAGTATAACGTCTATCTTGATGCCTTAGGAATGCTCAATTCTATGCATAGACAAGTTTTTCACGTTTCGTGCAATTTTCAACTTAACTTGGTCTATTAGCTTCTTTACCCAACGAAACGTTGCCCAAAAGCTAGACGAGCAAGTTAAGACTTCTAAGAACACTAAATAGTGTATAACGGTCTATTTTGATGCCTTAGGAATGCTCAATTCTATGCGTGGATAAGTTTTTCACGTCTCGTGCGATTTTGAACTTAACTTGGTCTATTGGCTTCTTTACCTAACGTAACGTTGTCCAAAAGCTAAACTAGCAAGTTAAGACTTCTAAGAACACTAAATAGAGTATAACGGTCTATTTTGATGCCTTAGGAATGCTCAATTCTACGCATGGACAAGTTTTTCACGTTTCGTGCAATATTGAACTTTACTTCGTTTATTAGCTTCTTTACCTAACGAAACGTTGCGCAAAAGCTAAACTAGCAAGTTAAGACTTTTAAGAACACTAAATAGAGTATAACGGTCTATTTTGATGCCTTAGGAATGCTCAATTCTATGCGTGCATAAGTTTTTCACGTTTCGTGCAATTTTAAGCTTAACTTGGTCTATTAGCTTCTTTACCTAACGAAACGTTGCGCAAAAGCTAAACTAGCAAGTTAAGACTTCTAAGAACACTAAATAGAGTAAAACGGTCTATTTTGATGCCTTAGGAATGCTCAATTCTACGCATGGATAAGTTTTTCACGTCTCGTGCAATTTTGAACTTAACTTGGTCTATTGGCTTCTTTACCTAACATAACGTTGTCGAAAAGCTAAACTAGCAAGTTAAGACTTCTAAGAACACTAAATAGAGTATAACGGTCTATTTTGATGCCTTATGAATGCTCAATTCTATGCGTGCATAAGTTTTTCACGTTTCGTGCAATTTTGAGCTTAACTTGGTCTATTGGCTTCTCTAACTAACGAAAAGTTGCCCAAAAGCTAAACTAGCAAGTTAAGACGTCTAAGAACACTAATAGAGTATAACGCTCTATTGTGATGCCTTAGGAATGCTCAATTCTATGCATGGACAAGCTTTTCACGTTTCGTGCAATTTT
This sequence comes from Tripterygium wilfordii, assembly GCF_013401445.1. Taxonomy (NCBI): domain Eukaryota; kingdom Viridiplantae; phylum Streptophyta; class Magnoliopsida; order Celastrales; family Celastraceae; genus Tripterygium; species Tripterygium wilfordii. The sequence goes on along the minus strand of NC_052243.1, from coordinate 7,841,622 downwards.
GAACTTAACTTCGTCTATTAGCTTCTTTACCTAACGAAACGTTGCGCAAAAGCTAAACTAGCAAGTTAAGACTTCTAAGAACACTAAATAGAGTATAACGTCTATCTTGATGCCTTAGGAATGCTCAATTCTATGCATAGACAAGTTTTTCACGTTTCGTGCAATTTTCAACTTAACTTGGTCTATTAGCTTCTTTACCCAACGAAACGTTGCCCAAAAGCTAGACGAGCAAGTTAAGACTTCTAAGAACACTAAATAGTGTATAACGGTCTATTTTGATGCCTTAGGAATGCTCAATTCTATGCGTGGATAAGTTTTTCACGTCTCGTGCGATTTTGAACTTAACTTGGTCTATTGGCTTCTTTACCTAACGCAGCGTTGTCCAAAATCTAAACTAGAAATTTAAGACTTCTAAGAACACTAAATAGAGTATAACGGTCTATTTTGATGCCTTAGGAATGCTCAATTCTATGCGTGCATAAGTTTTTCACGTTTCGTGCAATTTTAAGCTTAACTTGGTCTATTAGCTTCTTTACCTAACGAAACGTTGCGCAAAAGCTAAACTAGCAAGTTAAGACTTCTAAGAACACTAAATAGAGTAAAACGGTCTATTTTGATGCCTTAGGAATGCTCAATTCTACGCATGGATAAGTTTTTCACGTCTCGTGCAATTTTGAACTTAACTTGGTCTATTGGCTTCTTTACCTAACGTAACGTTGTCGAAAAGCTAAACTAGCAAGTTAAGACTTCTAAGAACACTAAATAGAGTATAACGTCTATCTTGATGCCTTAGGAATGCTCAATTCTATGCATAGACAAGTTTTTCACGTTTCGTGCAATTTTCAACTTAACTTGGTCTATTAGCTTCTTTACCCAACGAAACGTTGCCCAAAAGCTAGACGAGCAAGTTAAGACTTCTAAGAACACTAAATAGTGTATAACGGTCTATTTTGATGCCTTAGGAATGCTCAATTCTATGCGTGGATAAGTTTTTCGCGTCTCGTGCGATTTTGAACTTAACTTGGTCTATTGGCTTCTTTACCTAACGCAGCGTTGTCCAAAAGCTAAACTAGAAAGTTAAGACTTCTAAGAACACTAAATAGAGTATAACGGTCTATTTTGATGCCTTAGGAATGCTCAATTCTATGCGTGCATAAGTTTTTCACGTTTCGTGCAATTTTGAGCTTAACTTGGTCTATTGGCTTCTCTACCTAACGAAAAATTGCCCAAAAGCTAAACTAGCAAGTTAAGACGTCTAAGAACACTAAATAGAGTATAACGCTCTATTGTGATGCCTTAGGAATGCTCAATTCTATGCATGGACAAGCTTTTCACGTTTCGTGCAATTTTGAACTTAACTTCGTCTATTAGCTTCTTTACCTAACGAAACGTTGCGCAAAAGCTAAACTAGCAAGTTAAGACTTCTAAGAACACTAAATAGAGTATAACGTCTATCTTGATGCCTTAGGAATGCTCAATTCTATGCATAGACAAGTTTTTCACGTTTCGTGCAATTTTCAACTTAACTTGGTCTATTAGCTTCTTTACCCAACGAAACGTTGCCCAAAAGCTAGACGAGCAAGTTAAGACTTCTAAGAACACTAAATAGTGTATAACGGTCTATTTTGATGCCTTAGGAATGCTCAATTCTATGCGTGGATAAGTTTTTCACGTCTCGTGCGATTTTGAACTTAACTTGGTCTATTGGCTTCTTTACCTAATGCAGCGTTGTCCAAAATCTAAACTAGAAATTTAAGACTTCTAAGAACACTAAATAGAGTATAACGGTCTATTTTGATGCCTTAGGAATGCTCAATTCTATGCGTGCATAAGTTTTTCACGTTTCGTGCAATTTTAAGCTTAACTTGGTCTATTAGCTTCTTTACCTAACGAAACGTTGCGCAAAAGCTAAACTAGCAAGTTAAGACTTCTAAGAACACTAAATAGAGTAAAACGGTCTATTTTGATGCCTTAGGAATGCTCAATTCTACGCATGGATAAGTTTTTCACGTCTTGTGCAATTTTGAACTTAACTTGGTCTATTGGCTTCTTTACCTAACATAACGTTGTCGAAAAGCTAAACTAGCAAGTTAAGACTTCTAAGAACACTAAATAGAGTATAACGGTCTATTTTGATGCCTTATGAATGCTCAATTCTATGCGTGCATAAGTTTTTCACGTTTCGTGCAATTTTGAGCTTAACTTGGTCTATTGGCTTCTCTACCTAACGAAAAGTTGCCCAAAAGCTAAACTAGCAAGTTAAGACGTCTAAGAACACTAATAGAGTATAACGCTCTATTGTGATGCCTTAGGAATGCTCAATTCTATGCATGGACAAGCTTTTCACGTTTCGTGCAATTTTGAACTTAACTTCGTCTATTAGCTTCTTTACCTAACGAAACGTTGCGCAAAAGCTAAACTAGCAAGTTAAGACTTCTAAGAACACTAAATAGTGTATAACGGTCTATTTTGATGCCTTAGGAATGCTCAATTCTATGCGTGGATAAGTTTTTCACGTCTCGTGCGATTTTGAACTTAACTTGGTCGATTGGCTTCTTTACCTAATGCAGCGTTGTCCAAAATCTAAACTAGAAATTTAAGACTTCTAAGAACACTAAATAGAGTATAACGGTCTATTTTGATGCCTTAGGAATGCTCAATTCTATGCGTGCATAAGTTTTTCACGTTTCGTGCAATTTTAAGCTTAACTTGGTCTATTAGCTTCTTTACCTAACGAAACGTTGCGCAAAAGCTAAACTAGCAAGTTAAGACTTCTAAGCACACTAAATAGAGTAAAACGGTCTATTTTGATGCCTTAGGAATGCTCAATTCTACGCATGGATAAGTTTTTCACGTCTCGTGCAATTTTGAACTTAACTTGGTCTATTGGCTTCTTTACCTAACGTAACGTTGTCGAAAAGCTAAACTAGCAAGTTAAGACTTCTAAGAACACTAAATAGAGTATAACGTCTATCTTGATGCCTTAGGAATGCTCAATTCTATGCATAGACAAGTTTTTCACGTTTCGTGCAATTTTCAACTTAACTTGGTCTATTAGCTTCTTTACCCAACGAAACGTTGCCCAAAAGCTAGACGAGCAAGTTAAGACTTCTAAGAACACTAAATAGTGTATAACGGTCTATTTTGATGCCTTAGGAATGCTCAATTCTATGCGTGGATAAGTTTTTCGCGTCTCGTGCGATTTTGAACTTAACTTGGTCTATTGGCTTCTTTACCTAACGCAGCGTTGTCCAAAAGCTAAACTAGAAAGTTAAGACTTCTAAGAACACTAAATAGAGTATAACGGTCTATTTTGATGCCTTAGGAATGCTCAATTCTATGCGTGCATAAGTTTTTCACGTTTCGTGCAATTTTGAGCTTAACTTGGTCTATTGGCTTCTCTACCTAACGAAAAATTGCCCAAAAGCTAAACTAGCAAGTTAAGACGTCTAAGAACACTAAATAGAGTATAACGCTCTATTGTGATGCCTTAGGAATGCTCAATTCTATGCATGGACAAGCTTTTCACGTTTCGTGCAATTTTGAACTTAACTTCGTCTATTAGCTTCTTTACCTAACGAAACGTTGCGCAAAAGCTAAACTAGCAAGTTAAGACTTCTAAGAACACTAAATAGAGTATAACGTCTATCTTGATGCCTTAGGAATGCTCAATTCTATGCATAGACAAGTTTTTCACGTTTCGTGCAATTTTCAACTTAACTTGGTCTATTAGCTTCTTTACCCAACGAAACGTTGCCCAAAAGCTAGACGAGCAAGTTAAGACTTCTAAGAACACTAAATAGTGTATAACGGTCTATTTTGATGCCTTAGGAATGCTCAATTCTATGCGTGCATAAGTTTTTCACGTTTCGTGCAATTTTAAGCTTAACTTGGTCTATTAGCTTCTTTACCTAACGAAACGTTGCGCAAAAGCTAAACTAGCAAGTTAAGACTTCTAAGAACACTAAATAGAGTAAAACGGTCTATTTTGATGCCTTAGGAATGCTCAATTCTACGCATGGATAAGTTTTTCACCTCTCGTGCAATTTTGAACTTAACTTGGTCTATTGGCTTCTTTACCTAACGTAACATTGTCGAAAAGCTAAACTAGCAAGTTAAGACTTCTAAGAACACTAAATAGAGTATAACGGTCTATTTTGATGCCTTAGGAATGCTCAATTCTATGCGTGCATAAGTTTTTCACGTTTCGTGCAAT